>NC_079219.1:12444118-12484118 GCF_029633865.1 Lampris incognitus
ATAATGGAAGTCTTTTTTTCTTTCAATTTCTTATTTCATATTTGTTGGTTTGGGCATTTTGGAAATTTAATTTCCTAGCAGAAGAGAAAAAAAGAAGGATGCCTTTATAGTTTCAGAAAATAGCCCACTGTACACACGAGTTCTCCGTGAATGAAGCCGTAAACAAACACACAAACACAGACATACAAAAAAAAAATACTGTCAACAGCACAAAAACGCACCATAAGGAGTCCACAACAGACAAGAAGACGAGCACACACACATAAGCACACATTCTGGAATAAACACACACACACACACAACACACAATGCCGTCACAAATTGCTGCTAATTTGCTCTGGCAGAGCGCTCGAGAGATTAAGCGCAGGGTAATTTATAGTATGTTTGGTAAGACCAAATGTTTTTACCCCGGCTTGCGTTTAAAAATCCAATTTATTGATTTCCACTGTTGCATTATTTTTTTTTTTTTGCAGAGTGACCCAGGCAGTTAAATATTTATAAGGCATTAAAAATAAAAGATGCACATTTTGTACGTTTGACCTGTTGTTACATACGGTGGAGACCATAATCTGTTCAATCCAGCACACTGTCCCACTCAGGAGCGGGGTGGCTGCTGTTGTGCAGGCAGACACACAACCGTCTGCCTCCCACATGCTCAGCGTTGATTAGAACCCGATGAAAGAGACAATTGAATCTCCTTATTTGGCAGAGAGAGAAGCAGCAAGAGTCTCTTCATAACACTATTCTGCTGCTGATGATGCTGCTGCTGCTGCTGCTGCTGCTGCTGCTGCTGCTGCTGCTGCTGCTGCTGTTTGTTCCATAAATGTACTTTATTTTTCCTCTTCAGATTTAGAAAATTGCCTTCCATTGGGGCATTTAGATAAGATAACCGAAGAGCAATAAAAAAAAAAAAAACTAAACTTGGGGAAAGCCATCAAACCTTTAATTAAGATGTGGTGCTCCACAGAGGATTTGGGGAGTGAGAATCAGGGAGGGCATTTCTGAGCATCCCCTTTACAGGCAACGAAGACGACGAAGGAGAATATAGGAGAAGATAGGAGAAGGTAGTAGAGGATAGTAGAAAATAGTAGAAGATAGTAGAAGGTAAAAGGTGGAGACAAAGCAGAACAGTAAAGGCAAATTGACAGGTGAGCTTCATCCCCTTCATACAACATCCATCCATCCATTTTCCAAGCCGCTTATTCTAACCAGGTCGCGGGGTGCTGGAGCCTATCCCAGCGGTCATTGGGCGGAAGGCGGGGAGACACCCTGGACAGGTCACCAGTCCGTCACAGGGCTAGGTAAGGGTAGGTAGGGCTATGTACTGGATATGGTAAATCATTTGTGAAAATTTAAAATAAAAGTGGACTCAAGCATCTCCCTTGTGGAACACCGCAAGAAATCGTTTTGTTGTCAGAAAAACTGCCATTAAAAAAAAACCTTGCTGTGTTCTCAGACCCCTCCTTGTCCATAATAAGGCATTTGCATAATAATCAACAGCTCAATTTATCCCCTTTATTAGATATGTATTCCCCTTTTCCCACCAAAACTAGCAAGTATATGTGGTGGTTTTTAAACGCGGAAAAACCCGCTTAAAAATAGCCGATTGATGGGCGTCCGGGTAGCGTGGCGGTCTATTCCGTTGCCTACCAACACGGGGATCGCCGGTTCGAATCCCCATGTTACCTCCGGCTTGGTTGGGCATCCCTACAGACACAATTGGCCGTGTCTGCGGGTGGAAGCCAGATTTGTCCTGGTCACTGCACTAGCGCCTCCACTGGTCGGTCGGGGCGCTTGTTCGGGGAACCGGGGGGAATAGCGTGATCCTCCCGTGTGCTACGTCCCCCTGGCAAAACTCTCCTCACTGTCAGGTGAAAAGAAGCGGCTGGCGACTCCACTTGTATCAGAAAAGGCATGTGGTAGTCTGCAGCCCACCCTGGATCGGCAGAGGGGGTAGAGCAGCGACTGGGACGGCTCAGAAGAATGGGGTAATTGGCCGGATACAATTGGGGAGAAAAAGGGAGGGGGGTAAATAGGTGATTGACTCCTTTCCCATTGCCAGTAGACGAGTATGCTTTTTTTTTTTTTGGTGTGTCACATTCGACATCTGAATGCACCGGAAAAGGGGCAAAAATGAGTACGTCTACGCAGGTGTCATGTTTCCATCGCTGCCAATCAGAGCCGATAAATACTGCAACTACTGCAGAGTCATTTGTCCCCAGAATGAATACCGATTGTAACTTTTCCCACTACAGACAAAAGCCAGATGTTAGCAGGTGCTAGTGGGGTGGGGTGGGGTTGTCCAGTAAAGGGGCTTAAGAGAAGGACCAATCCTATTTTTTCCCCTCTCTCCTCTCTTATGTTCCTTTTTGTCTTATTTGTTTCTCCTTGCAGCTTTTCACACATCTGTCGTTGCAGGGGTGAGGGCTCGCTGGCACAGTGTGAGTCTCCCCATCTTGAGAAATTATGCATTGGATGCGATGCTCCCTGCTGGATTCCTGCTGAGGCTGAGCGGTGGACTGGGACGCGGCCCAAGTCTAATCAGCTGACACAAGTTTAAAAGTAGTCTTGGGTAGTTTTACAGGGGCCACAAGGAGGGACCCCCTCTGAGGTGTTCTGCCGAGACACTGGGAAGCTCCATCCAGCTGCCCTCACACAAAGCAGGCCAAGAAATGAAAGGAAGAAAGAAAACATGATTGATTGGTGTGTGTGCATGTTTGCGTATTTGTGTGCCTGTGCCTTTGTGATGTGTGTGGCTGTGTATGCATGCGTGTATGTGCGTGTGTACATCTGTATATTCTTGCATATCCTGCTTTTGTGCTACACACTTTTATTTGCAAATTTTCAAGGCCACAATTCTCTCTCTTCCACTGACTCTATGTCAATCTTCAGTGTATCATCTGCACTCCAGACAGCATCCGGATGTGGGCCACTTCAGGCAATGATGCGGCACTGATGGCCTTCTTCTGGCCCTGACAACATGGATGTGAGCCCGAAATGGTCCACATGTATAATAGCAAATATGGCCCAAATATGCCAAATCAAATGTGGGTCATATTTGGCAAAGATGCGGTGCTCTGGGCAACATGAAATCTGGATGTGACCCTGAAGTGGCCTGTGTGGTAAATGGTGAATATGGCCCAAATATCACAAAACAAACATGGGCCACCTTTGGCAAATATGTGGCACATGTGGCATTGCTATGGCCTGGTTTTGACCCAGATCTGGCAAACAGGAGCGGACCGCCCAAGTTCCATCATTCCACACGGTATGTGGGCCGGATGAAGTGTTGGGTGTGGGACGGGTCTGGGCCACAGGAATTTTGATATCTGGGATGGGGTCCAAGTGGCGGTTTCGGTGCTGTATGTGCCCAGAACAAAATGAGAAAATGTCCCATTACAGAATAAAAAGATCCATCATGAAGACGTGTCTCTATCTTTAGCTGGCTCCACCTTTTTGTCTTTTTTCCCCACACTTGCACATCCAGGGGCTTGAGCTGCTTCACAGTGCTGTGAAGGCTGACTTGTATGTGTAGGGAAGTATTTATGAATAGTGTCAAGCTTTTTCTACGCATTTTGCTTCCTAATTACTAGCCATCATTAAGCTAACGTCACTAAAGAAGGGTCGTCTTCCAAAACTGCTCTCAGCTAATAAAGCATTTGTATCAAAACTTTTGTAGCTTGTGATGTCACCAAGTTTACAGTATGGACGTGTGCTTGTGTTGAACAGCGTTCCTGGGCTGGGAGAGCCAGAGGTGTTGTGGTCTAGGATATGTCCTATGTTGGTAAACTGCAATCACGAGTTCAGGGCATCTGAGTGGTGTCGCGGTCTATTCCGTTGCCTACCAACACGAGGATCGCCGGTTCGAATCCACGTGTTACCTTTGGCTTGGTCGGGCGTCCCTACAGATAAAAGTGGCCGTGTCTGCGGGTGGGAAGCCGGATGTGGGTATGTGTCCTGGTCACTGCACTAGCGCCTCCTCTGGTCGGTCGGGGCGCCTGTTCGGGGGGGAATAGCATGATCCTCCCACGCGCTACATCCCCCTGGCGAAACTCCTCACTGTCAGGTGAAAAGAAGCAGCTGGCGACTCCGCATGTGTCGGAGTTGAGGAGAAAGGGGGGGGATGTTTCCATCATCAATGACATGGCTCTCTGATGGGGCGAGGAACTTCGAGATCCAGTCCAATGGTTTTAATTCAGCTAGACAAGTTTTCTTGTGGATTATTAATCGAATTTTATTTTTAGTTTAACTCGCTGTCAGCAGGCAAGTGGAGTTCAGATTCTCCACCTTCGAAGGCATCTTTACTAATGATCAGGAACCGCTTATCACAACTCTGTTCTCTGGATGGTCCGTGGGATGACAAGAGCACGGGGCTTTTGTTATATATTTATAGCCCCCATCAGTCCCCCTCCTCCGCGTGTTTGATCAGATAAACAACTAATAAGCATCGCTTCTCCAAGAGGGGGGCCAATCACCACAAGTGAAACAAGGAAACCACGAACAATGACAACATGTAGCTGATAAGACATAGAGACAGAAACAGACCCTGACATGTGGTAGACAAAACATAATTAAATCAGTCTTACTGATATCAGTTTAGGATAGACAGCAGTTATAGCGATAAAGTAGACGACAGAAAAAAGGGAAAAAGGGGAAGAAAGGACCAAGAGGAAGGATGTAGTCAGGACAGCGTTGCAGGCAGTGTGTGGGGCAGATGCTAGCAGTGTGTATGTGCATGTGACACGTCACCCTGTGAGTGTACGGGCTTAATCCCAGTAAATTCTGGGGTCTGAGATCCGCGACTTATCGTGGCGACTCTGCGCAGCGGACAGGCGCTGCAGCCACCCACAGGTCCTGCAGTAGTGCAAGACACCCCACGACCAAGAGGACAGCCGGAGCACAAAGCACCGCAACCCCAGAGGAACACCGAGCCCACGGGGGGGGGGGGGGCAGGAGCCCACAGAGCAACAGCCACGCCCATCCCAGAGGCGCACAAACCAGTGCACAAATGCACGAGCCGGCCCTGCATCCCCAAGGCGCACCCCCACTGCCAAGCTTCAGGAGCGGGCACAAGGCACACCAGCAGGCGTGGGACCCGAGCTGTGGATGGCAAGCACAGACTTCCAGGCCGGAGCCGAGCCCAGCGACCAACAGATCGACACACCGCCGGGACCGCCCATGCAATGGGCAGGCAAGGGGGCCCCACGCCCATCTGCATCCAGCACAGGGGTGAGACCCGCTGCACCGCCACCAGCCAGACGCCCCATCCAGATGCACGCACCGAGCATACACCCACATAGCCGAATATACACCCAACCCAAGCCACCCATGGACAGGGCCCCACCAGCACCCATGGGAAATCCAGACATGCGGTCCCCCCCTCCCCACCGCCCCCCACACCGAATATTAATTTTAGAAATGTCACTTCTTTCAGCTTCATAAGTATCATTTGATGTGTTATAACTATTTTAGTGCACCGTCTCTGAGCACAGCCAACTCTCAGGAGGTTATGGGGGCATGGCCCTGAGTTCACATGACTCTTTATTGATAGGCAGCTAGCTCGCTAACTTGCATGACGTTGCTAGGCAACTAGAGGAAAAAAGACCAACTGACAAACTGATGACGACAATCAATTGATTGTCCAATCAAATCAAGGTATTAGATACTTGAATCTATTACCAGAAGCAGAATGGTTTTTTTTATTCTGTTGACAACTGGGCGGATAGTTTTCCTCACAACAACATCAGTTTTAACAATTTGGGGGATCTTTCATAAACAAACCTGTTAAAAAATTGTAGAGAATATAATTTTCATCAGACTGGATCTTTAAATTGAGCAGTACTTCAAGATTCACTGCCTACTGTCATTAGGTGGAGTTGATAATTACCAACTGGTTAAAGACAAGAGAAGTATCGCATTTGAACTGCCATTTTTAAATAAATCTGTACAAAAAAAACTGACTGACTTCAACCAAGCTTTGAAATCAGCATCTGAAAAAGTAATGGAGGCAGCAATAGGCATCTGACAAGATGCGAGCACTCATCATTATCTGGTCGGAGGTAAAAAGTCAGTGGGAGCTTGGCTCAGCAATTTAAGGAGGTTTAAAAATGGCAGGGTTTAGGGGAGCAGGGGATGCCGTGACCGCTGAAATGAACTTTGCAAAAAAAAAGAAAAAAAAAGAAGCAGGACTAAAAGAAGATTAAAGACCATGACAATTTCAGTGGCGTTAACAAAACAAGGACACACAGTGTCATTGACGCAAAGCACTAGGGGTGAGCCGGGTGCTCGGATGAAACCAATATCCAGTACGGATTATGTGCTTTTTTGCAAACACGAGCATCACCCGAGTATCGCTGTTACTGTAACGTAGGTATATAATATGCTGTGGAGTTGTGAGGTAGATGGTAGGCGAACATATATTGTATACTTCTGGTACATAAGATAATATTGTGTAATATAGTGGGAGTATATAGCATTGTGTATGGGACTGGTGAGTTGTGGAGTTGTGGTATATGGGATAGTGTATGGGCAATTTAGCATATAAACAATATGCTATAATATATGGGCATAGGTTATTCAACCATAACAAAACTCTGCATAGTAGCAACATACCAGTTATGCATACATGCTTAACTCCAATCTCTTGTTGTTGTTCCATTTGTTTCTTCTGTTTTTTTTCTTTTTTGTTTTGTTTTCTTTTTGTGTGAGTGACGTCTGCAAGTGCTAGAAGCAGCTATGAACCAGAGCCAAATCCCTCGTGTGCACAGGCACACTTGGCCAATAAAGTTGATTCTGATTCTGACTGTTCTGGTTCTGTTTGTGACGACAGAGTTCACTTCAGAGTTTTCTCATTGGGAAGTTGCGTCCATACCGCTGCATAATAGACCAGTTGAAACATACGGCTCCCTCCCCCACATGCAGCCTTTACATGCAACACACCATAGCAGGCTGCTTCACCATTTAATCATTTTAAGGCACTAGTCACAAATAATTAGACATATATACTTGTTTTTTTTCAAAACAAGTCAGTATTTTGACTGTCACTATTCAGAAACAAGTGAATTATGACTAGTCACAGCTAGATGGTGATATCAATATTTCAGATATGATGAGTCAAAATTAAAAATGTATAGTGTCAAATTTAATAGCAAATAGTACCAGTGAGACATTCGCTAGTAGTTACTGTGTAACCCTGTGGTTAAATTATAGGCCTTAGATATATTATATTGCACTATTAGATAAGAGTTTGGCCTATGTTTGTTATTTTGTATACCTGTTGAATATGAATATATTATATTGTTGATATTGTTCTGCAAAACAGTTGTTTACCAATGTGAAATGCATTTGCTTTAGTGTTGAAACTTACGATTGTTGTGATTGGTTGGCTGTGGAGAGAATACCTTACCTTGAATGTGATTGGTTGAGAGGGCAGCGGAAAACGTGAGCACGAGCAGACTGGACTGGGAGAAAGAGGTCTCTCGTCCCTTGTGTGAGAAAAACGGAGCAGTTTGATGTCGAGTCGTTATATGCTATTTTGCGGTGAGAGAAATGTAATTGAAGTTTAGTGAACAGTGATGTATGCGGGTGTCTGACCGAGACCCATCCCGGGAACTGTTTGTGTGGATTTGGGAGACAAACTGACTACTCGCCAGTCCCATATGTGGACCCAGTGACGTTACGGAGCGAGCTAGCCAGTCGGTGTTCGTTGCTAGCACAGCAAGACGGGCGAATGGATTGGATGCGGTGAGGGGTTCTCTCCCCACAGTGAGTCGGGCCGTCTTCTAGTTTAGCGAAGTAACGCTATCAGTACAGTGTAGTGGTGGGTTCATGCGACCATCGAGGAACGCAGAAGGAGTCGTCTGTTGCCGTGTTGGTCTGCCGAGGCGAGCGCACGGTTCGACCGTGAGATGGTGCTAACGGCTAACTAGCCAGTTAGCTAGGATGGCTGCCGGCCTGACGTTCGCTGCTGCACTGAGACGAAGAGGAGCATTCATTGTGAGTACAAGCCGGATGTGCGGGCTTCCAAGGGGAGCAAAGAGGGCTGTTTAGGGTCCCCACGTACCCGATAAAGAAACAGGCCTGCAACTGGGGGTTGACTTTCTTTTATTTTATTGCCGGCTTAGTTATAGGGTTATTGAGCTGTATGCTAATGTGTTAGTCTGATTCATTTGTGTATATCTGAATGCAGATGCTTGTTAGCCATTGAGGCTTATCACTTTCATTCATTCTAATAATTATTACTCATAATACATTTGTATATATAATTCTATGTACCTGTGTGAGTGTGGATTATTCATGTGTGTTTATTCCTGTGGTGTCTAGGCTATGGTAAGTGACATGTTGAGACAACCTTAAAGGGCTAGTCCACCATTTTAATATAAGTTACTCGGTGACACATTGAGGTGTCTAGACCATGTTAGATTGCCTTAAAGGGGTCATATGCCATATTTGAGCGCCTTAAAGGGGTAGTCAACCTTTTTAGTTGGAGTTACCAGATGACACTGTAAGACATTTAGAGCCTTTAGAACATACTTTAAACACATAAGAAGCGAAGTTAACATACTTCAATAGTTTATTGGATACCGAGTTGTATAGAGAACTCAGGAGTGTTGTCATTGACAGTTAAAAGGGATAGATAGCGCTACAACTGGAATTGCAACTAGCTAGCATTAATAAATAGCTACCAGTGAATAATATATAATTACTATTAGAATTGTCTTAGCGATAAGTAAAAATATGTTTTTAGACCTAGCATCTATTTTTTAACAACTACAATAATGAAAAGTGACAGCCAAAATACAAAATAGCAAATTCTATTAAAAAAAAAAAAGAAAAGAAAAAATACTAGCGTTCACTTTCTAGTGACTAGCGCCTGGTCACCTCAGCCATCTTTTTTTTATGGTGGGTTGCATTTAGCTGGTGGACCATGGGCTATTTAGGCACTAGTCACCAAAAATCAAACATTAGTACTTATTTTTTAAACACTAGTCACTAGTATGAAGTTACTAGTTACTAAAAATCAAACACTAGTGCTTATTTTTAAACAATAGTCGCTACTGTGAAGTTACTAGTTGTTAAAAAAAGATACTACTAGAAGTGTGACTCGTACCGTTTTAAGTTAGTTGCTAGTAAATAAAATAAATAAACTAGTGTTTATTGAACTGTTACAGGTAAAAGAAAAAATTGCTTACTAGTAACTAAAATAAAAGATGGGGTCAATAAATTGTTACTAGTTGTTACTACCACTATTGGGCTACACAAATAAAATTGACTTGACTTGACTAGTAAAAGAGAAAAGTGACTAGTCATGAGGAAATCAGTAACAAGTGCTTATTCTAATACATACATCTAGAATCTAATTTTACCAACTAGTTGTGACTACTGACAATCAGAATAGTGACTAGTGTCTAAAAAACAAGTACTAGTATCGAAATGTAGTGACTTACGATGAAGAAATGATAAAACGGCTCATCATATGCCCCTTTTCCACTACATGGTACCGCCTCAACTCGACACGACTTTTTCACTTTCCATTACTGGAAAGTACCAGGATTTTGGTAACTGCTACCACTTTTCTGGTACCACCTTTGTTGAGGTTCCAAAACAACTGGAGCGGATACCACAGTCAATGCAGACCACCTACACCGACCGAGGGGGTACTGTAATGGAAAACGACACTCTGCGAGTCGAGTTGAGGCGAGTCGAGTCGAGTCGGTACCATGTAGTGGAAAAGGGGCAATAGTGAACTGGTGCTCCTGCCCATTATCACCACAGTCACCGTTTACCAGTTTCATTTGTGTGTCACCCAGTCTATCTGAATTAGCGATTTACTCATTTTCAAACCTCTCATGTTGATTCTCACTCAGCATCGACTTGCTGGGTATTAAGAATGTCACCTTGTTTTGTAAAATAAGATAATGAAGTTGTCGCTCTGTGGCTTCCTAAAGTTAGCTGCCCAACCTGCTCAGAAGCCTACATAGAGTTGAAGGTAGCTCATAAAGGTGACTGTGATGAGATTGCATGCACACACATCACAAGGCAGAATGCCGCCCTACATGTTTTGTGTTTTTTTGTTTTGTTTTTGTTGATAGACGAATTGTATGACATCGTGTTGAAATGGGGGGAAAGGGGAAGGATGTACAAGTCATGTTACTTACTGCTACACCACTTTGTCACTACGTCCTGGGTGTCGGTGTCAACACAAACATTCCCCCAAAGTCCAGAAAAAATATTCACATTGGGGTTTTTTTTTCCATTATCGCTGTCACGAGTTTTACATTATAATAAGTCCTGTTGAAATACCCAGTGTTTCCCACCATGCAGAGATTTACACAATCAGTTTCATTAAAAGAAAAAGGAAAAAAGAAAAAAGAAACAAGTGAGCAGAGCCTATATATTTCACAAGATTAATAGTGAACAACAAAAGAAATATCAACGGAAAATAGATCAAAATATGAAGAAAGCTGCATCGTGTTCAAGAAGTACAGCGGTCTGCACCCCCCCCCCATCCACTGAATGGGTTGTGAAATAAAAAAATAAAGCAAATCAGTCCATCAGAACTTCACAGACGTTTTATCCAGACTCTCTCTAAACCACGTCTTTGAGCTTTAAAGTCACATTAGAGTAAAAATAAAACAAACAAAAAAAAATCTCAAGATAATTATTCTGACTTCCTTATTTATTCCCAGTGTCTGGCACAAGACTTCAGTCCCTCTTTTGTTGAAGAAAATCACTATCATGTTGGTTTTCAAGATGTCCAGTGCCCTAATTATCCCCCCCCCCTTTTCTCCCCAGTAGTATCTGGCCAATTACCCCACTCTTCCGAGCCATCCTCGTCGCTGCTCCACCCCCTCTGCTGATCCTGGGAGGGCTGCAGACTACCACACGCCTCCTCTGATACATGTGGGGTCACCAACTGCTTCTTTTCACCTGACAGTGAGGAGTTTCGCCAGGGGGACGTAACGCGTGGGAGGATCGCGCTATTCCCCCAGCCCCCCCCTCCCAGACAGGTGCTCCGGCAGACCAGAGGAGGTGCTAGTGCAGTGACTAGGACACATAACCACATCTGGCTTCCCACATGCACACAGCCAATTGTGTCTGTAGGGACGCCCGACCAAGCCAGAGGCAACACGGGGATTCAAACCGGCGATCCCCATGTTGGTAGACAACGGAATAGACCACTACGCTACCCAGACGCTTCTTGCCTCGATTATTCTTTATGTATAATTCCCATAATGCCCTAAAGATGAATGTGCGTCCTGCAACAAGTCAGCGTTACCCAAATTCTAGGTCTACTTCCTGCTTATGCCCCAGCATGAACCACTTTATCTGATGGGGCTAATGCAGGAGTAGTAGGTAGCAAATGATCAACAAAAGCACAATGCATTTATACAACCTGTCCAATGGTGTATCATCATCAAGTAAAGCATGTTTGGTTCATCAAGATGACTGAAATTGATTCACTACAGCAAAGCTAATGTTGGAACCGGTTCAAGCTAGGTCAGCGTTAATACAGTTTGCTGTTATCCTGAGGGATACCAATAGCCACGATTTGAGTCTAACTATCTTTTAACTAGCAGAATAGCTAAATATGTTAAGACGAATTTCCTTTGTGTGTCTTTTTAGAAATGGCATCACAGTTAGCACGGCGGCCCATTGGTTAGCACTGTTGCCTCACAGCAAGACGGTGCTGGGTTCAAACCCCAGGCCGTCCCAGGTCCTTTCTGCGTGGGGTTTGCATGTTCTCCCCATGTCTGTGTGGGTTTCCTCTGGGTGCTCCGCTTTCCACCCACCATCAAAAAGACACGCATGTTAGGGTTAATACTCCTGTCCGTGTCCCTGACCAAGGCAACGGAGAGAAGAATTGGAGTTGGTCCGTGGGTGCTGCAGCTGCCCGCTGTTTGTAATGTGTATATCGAGGATGGGTTAAATACACAGAAGGAATTTCACCTTGATAATAAAGTATCCTCTACGTTACATTGAGCTCTAAATAGGCAATAGAGCGCCTCTACGTACTGCTGATGCCCATAACACTGTCACATCAGCATCCTAACACAGCAGCCAATATATCATCTCATTTTAAGTTGGTCTTTCACTTTGAGATGCAGAAAATGACCTTGGAAAAAGTAAAGAGCTGTTGAAATAGTGAGAGAATAAAGGATGACCTCTGTCTGCATACTCAACACAAAAAACACCAAGATAATCTCCTGCAGTGCTGAACCACAATAGCAGAAGGGTGCAAGGAATCTCGCCAAGGTCAGCCAAGTTTGGCTCATGGAAATACACACAACGGAAAACATCTCGACCATGTAAAATGCGCAAGCAATCAGGTGACCAGTAAGACTTGTCTCTGGTGTGGCAGAACTGGAAGGATTTCACCTGACCGTGGTTAAAAAGCAAGAGAGACCGCTTTCCTGCATACCACAAAACACATGCAACAGCTAGAATACTATAATCAGGTAAAAGGGAAAAGATTGTATGTCTGCCTAGCTCATAAGATGTGCAAAAAATTTTCCTCTTTTGTCTTTCGACAGACAAAAAAAATCAAAAGATAGTGTTTTTCCCCCCAAACAGAACAGTTGCAAGGCGTTTTACATGAACTGCCTGTAGCACAAACTTTAACTGGGATTATTTAGTTGTGTTGTTTCACACAGGCATGCATACGAGCCTTGGAAGACTGTCCCGTTACTACTGAAACTATCAATTTTTAAAGGATAATTTATTTCTTACAACCCGCGTCTTATATTAGTATTTTTTGCTGTCGTACAAAGAAGGTGTGTACTCACCAGCATCATTCTGAAGATTTCAAACATGAGAGTGCTGCGGGACACAGCTCTACAATGGCACCTTATGGGGCCGTGAAATACAAGCCTTTCATAGTACATAAAATGAAATGAAAAATAACCACAGTGCCAACAACCACAGGTAGATTGTGTTCATGATTTCCTGTTCTCTATGACTTCTCATTTGGACTGGCCGGGTAGTTTATCAATGGTCACGGCTGCCCACGGCGAGCAAGACGGTCAACTCCTGCAAGTAGAGCCAGGAATTAGCCCAGTAATGCTATCAACAACTGTTGATAATATCGCACATACGTATGTCCAGATGAACTGATTCACCTTTCTGTGATTGGGCATGTCGACTAATACCTTTTAACTTTCATTTCTTTTTTCAACCCAGTTACGTATTTGGTTTAGATAACTGAAACTAGTCGGATGATTGTATTCAGTGGCCCTGTAAGACCCCGCTATAAAGCTGAGCCCAGCACTGGTCCCATGTCCAACATCTCTACAATGAAGCAGATGAATGAAATGACAGAACCAAAGCAAAAAAAAAGAAAAAAAGAAGAAGAAAGAAGAAAGCCACTTTATTTTGTCATTGTACCGTCATATGGTAACAATGGAATGTGTCGTCTGCATGTAACCCATCCTATTGTATAGGAGCAGTGGGCAGCTGCAGCGCCCGGGGACCAACTCCACTTCTTCTTTCCATTGCCTTGGTCAGGGGCACAGGCAGGAGTATTAACCCTAACATGCATGTCTTTTTGATGGTTGGAGGAAACCGGAGTACCTGGAGAAAACCCACGCAGACACGGGGAGAACACGCAAACATGCAAAAAAACCAACAAAAATAAGACCAAGGTTGTTCAAAACCAGAATTATCCTTTAAGTTTCTTTAACCAAAGTAGCCCCATTGCATGTAGCTAATTTAAAAACGCTTTATTAAATATCCGCTAAGCTTGCGACAGGCATGGGCACAAGTCCATGACTACTGGGATGGCATCCAGCGCTTTACCTGTGCCCCCGTCCATAGGGTTAGTGGTTGTGTCAGGAAGGGCATTCGACGTAAAATTTTGCCAAATCAGTATGCGGATTGACAAGACCATACCAGATCAGTCGAAGCTCCATACGGGATTGGCTGAGGCCCGGGTTAACAACGGCTACCATTGGTGCTGTGCCCTCACGGGGTACCGATGAAAACTGTACAATCCGCTGTGGTGACCCGAGAAACAGGGAACAAGCTGAAAGAAGAAGAAGAAGAAATATCCGCTCAGCCTGGGATATAAGTTCAATTGATATGAAAGTTTACTTTCAACTGAATGGCTAATTAATCTCATATACTGTAACACTGAGCACACATGGGAGACTTCTTAAGGTTGATCTGGCATTGATGCATTATCTTTGGTTCTACAACACAATAGGGCACATATGCATATTTCATTTGTACAATTTTATAAAACTTGAATGTGATACGTTTAAAGATCCAGTCTAGTGATTTTGATTCAATTTGAAAAGTTTTATTGCAGAATATTAATGTTGGGAGTATCTTTTTTCTTTTTTTGCTTCAGAGGGATTATTTGATTATATCCGTTTTACTACACCCTCTCTGAACACCGCCGGTTCTCAGGAGAAAAGGGGCCGTGGCCCAGAGATCACAACACTGTACTGATAGCTAGCTAGCTTGCTAACTTGCATGGTGTCGCTTGGCAATTACTTGAGAACAGCTGATAACCAAATGACAGACCGATGATGAGAATTCGGTTGCCTGTCCGCTCAGGGTATTAAATGATGTGGTTTATTACCAAAATCGGATTGGTTTTCTGAAATGGTTTAATTATGTTGACAACCACGGGGATGGTTTCTCAAGGGACTTAAGTCATATTTTCACAACAACAGCAGCTCTATCATTTTGTGTAAATTTACATTAACAAACCTTTGGAAAACATGATTTTAATTCGACTGGGTTTTTAATACATTCGAGGTTTGTTTACTGTGAAATGGGCTGTTACATGTTGCTGGTCATCAGAGAAATCGGATGCCATCTTGGCTCAAAATAACCTGGAACATGATTGGCTGTAACAGCACTCTTCCCAGATTCTGACTGCTGTGGTAATTCATGTTACGTCATGACAACATTGGAGAAGCCCAGTTGGAGGGGCAAACTTCAAACGCCAGCTAGTCGCCAAACGTGTTGGCTGTGTCTACTATGTCTGTGGCTTGACTGTTGTGTTGCATTTTCAACTGTTGCCCATTACCATCCATCCATCCATTACCCAAGCCGCTTATCCCAATCGGGGTCGCGGGATGCTGGAGGCTATCCCAGCAGTCATTGGGTGGCAGGCGGGGAGACACCCTGGACAGGCCGCCAAATTTACATATGATATCAGTTCTTTAACTGCTGTGGAAACAGAAAAGAACATACTCCGTTCCCTGGAAATCCAACTTTCCAGTATGGATGGCTCAGAGAGGGATATTACCAGAACCACCCTGTAGAATCATGGCCTTATATTGCTTATGCCAGCAATTCTCACTGCATGACCTTTATAAAGTGTTTGTGCTTGCTAAATTGTCAACATGGGTGCATGATAAGATTACGAGCCCAATCTAATCTTGTATTCATATTTTTTTTAGTAATTGCTTATTTCAAAGCAAAATCCATGTCACCCATTTACCCGCTCTAGAACACCTACTGTATGGGATGGCATTATCATCTTTGGGGTGTTGATGTTCAGGCATGAGCATGTGTGTGTGTGTGTGTGTGTGTGTGTGTGTGTGTGTGTGTGTGTGTGTGTGTGTGTGTCCCTAGAAATGTGTGGGTTGGCCTGCCTGTGCAAATCATCACAGCAAATACTGGTCAGATCTAGAGTTAAGACCTGCATCCGAGCTCAGTGAGAATATTCAGTGCTTTACTGGTATCATGAAACTACACTTCTGGCTCATCTTTTCAGCATCCGTCCATCCACTCATTATCCAAACCGCTTATCCTACGTAGGGTCGCGGGATGCTGGAGCCTATCCCAGCAGTCATTGGGCGGCAGGCAGGGAGACACCCTGGACAGGTCGACACACACACATTCACACCTTGGGACAATTCAATATGGCCGATTCACCTGACCTACATGTCTTTGGACTGCGGGAGGAAACCGGAGCACCCGGAGGGAACCCACGCAGACACGGGGAGAACATGCAAACTCCATACAGAGGACGACCCGGGATGACCTGCAAGGCCGAACAAACCCGGGGCTCGAACCCAGGACCTTCTTGCTGTGAGGCGACCGTGCTAACCACTGCGCCACCGTGCTGCCCCATTTTTCAGCATTCAAAAGTAATGAGACATGGTATACAAGGGTAGTGTTTTGACATTTTTACAACTTTTTGAGAATGTCGCAGGGACAACTGTCTTCGGCCCAAGGAAACTTGACTTGGCTTACGCAGTCTTGTAAATACATGGTGACCGAATATAAAAGCACCACCCTCCTACAGGTCACAGGGTAAAGCCCGAGTTGTCCACCGTGCCGACGTTCCAGAAAGCATTCACCATTGCTGATCCTCTCCATAACCTACTTGCACCACATCCTCTGATTTCCCGTCAAAGACAAGAGACAGAACAGCCTCCTCGCCGCTCTCCTTTGTCCCATCCCTTTATCCTCTTGTCATTTATCCCGATCCCTGATTTCAGTTGTAAGCCGTCTTTTGCGGGATTACCCGGTAAATGCCCGAGACTCATCGAGGTTATCGCTCCTGAATGCGCTTAATTGAAACGGGGCAAGAAAACAAGCGCTGACACGGAGGTGTTTACCTTCAAGCGGACGAAAACAGTCATGGAAGAAAAAAAAACAAAAGATGTAGGGCAAGACCACATCGCCAGGTGGGGCCTCGGATGATTCCTATTGTTTTCAACTCTAAAGCAAAACAACACGACCCCCCCACAAAAACACATGGTGGACACCAGCGTTTGGACGCACGTCTCCTGCCCACCGATGGTTTCCATGTTTTTTATATATTTTATTGATACTTCATGAATCCCGCTTCCTTCCCCACAACAATGCTCCGCAGTACCTGCAAAGGCTTGCTGCTCCTGCTGGTTTGCATCCAGTATGTATGATGTCATTTTTCCCATCCTCATTCAAATGTTCAACTTGTTAACACGCCGGAGCACCTCGGCGCTGACAGGCTTTACCGCAAAGCCTTCGCACACCTCGCCTTCAGCGCTTCCTGCAACCCTGACAGCTGTATCGCTCAGCTTCTTGCGTGCGTCTGTTTTGATTGTGTTTCGTGTTTTGTTTTCAGTCCCATCTTCTCGGATTCACCTCGCCGTCACCTTAGTGATTCAATTCCTCAAAAGGAATCGTGAATGTTCACCCGATCACATCTGATGTGACGATGCGGTCTACCGGGGGTACTCGGAGTATGTGTTCGTGGTGATTGTTGAGCATTTTAACGCTTTAGGGATCAATCCGAATTAAACCACGCTGTCAACTTCTTTCTTTCACCTTGTGTCTCGTGTCTATTTTTTTCCCCTCCTTTTTCTCCCCCAGCTGTATCCGGCCAATTACCCCGCTCTTCCGGGTTGCCGCTCCACCCCACCTCTGCCGAGCCAGGGAGGGCTGCAGACCTCCACATGCCTCCTCCGATACATGTGGAGTCGCCAGCCGCCTCTTTTCGCCTGACAGTGACGAGTTTCGCCAGGGGGACGTAGCGCGTGGGAGGACCACGCCACTCCCCCAAGTCCCCCCCCCCCCGGACAGGCGCTCCGACCGACCAGAGCAGCCATCAGGACACACACCCACATCCGGCTTCCCACCTGCAGGCATGGCCAATTGTGTCTGTAGGGGAGGCCCGACCAAGCCGGAGGTAATACGGGGATTCGAACCAGCGATCCCCGTGCTGGTAGGCAACAGAATAAACTGCCACGCCGCCCGGACGCCCCCACTTTGTGTCTTTCTGCATCTTGGAGAGCTACGAGCTACTCCAACCGTGCATTGGAAACAAAGCTTTTCATCAAAAATAGTCCTTTCCCCCCTGCAGCATGCCAGCTCCTTTCTTTCTCTTTTCCTTTTCTTTCTTCAGATGGCCCTACAGCCTTTCACTTCCCCGGCAGAAGCTCTGGCATGTGGACCAAGGCTAGGAAGAACTAACAGAGAGTTAATCTGCCCCCGATTCCCGTTGCTTGGCCACCACCCCCCCCTCCCCTCCCAACTCCCCCCCACCTCCACCCTCCCCTTCTAATAAACTAGGTCACAACTAGGAAGAGCCAATCTGGTAAGAAGAAAAGGCCGTAAACTAAAAAAAAAAAAAAAAAGTTGGGATAGAAAAATATGATCAAAACAAAAAAACCAATACGGAATCAAAACGGCATCTCTTTGTTCTGATTTTGGACCAGTTACAGCTAAATACAATGTGGTGCGAAGGGGTGGAATCAGCTCGCGGGCCAAGAACACCATTGTGTTTGGGCTAGACGGTATGTGAAGAAAGCCCCTCGTAGCCTACAAAACACGAGTCAACCGACAGCATTACGCACGGATACGGAGCTGGTGTAATCCATCCCAGGAATAAGCTGCGGGATGTAATTGAAGCAGCGCTGACGGCAGCCTGGAGGAAAAACACACACAATCTGAAGGAGGGTGTGAGGCGCACCAGATGGTCCTTCCCTCCTTGTTTGTGTTGCCGCGAGATGCTTGTGTACAGAGACTTCCCGGGTCACCTGTTCTGTCAAGGATACGCTGGAAACATCCTCACCGCCATCTCCGGTAACGCCGCCGTCAGGCTTGGGTCTGTGTTCCAGACTCCTGGCCTCCTCCTCTCACCACCTCCCCCCCGTGCTTTGTCCTAGCGGCGGCTCGCCGTCTCCCGTCTCTCCTCCCGCGCTCAGAGGTTCTGCAGCCCCTCGGATGTTCCTCCCCTGGGAGAGGCGGCGAAAGCGAAGACTTGGAGCAAGCGGAAAGGAAGAAAAAAAAAACAACAGCGGTGCAGAAAGCAGAAAGAGGAGACGGGTGGAGGTAAAACGAGCTACGGTTTTGTTTTTTTTATGTTCGCAGCTTGTCCTTTTGATGTACACACCAAAACAACCTGCGGCCCACAGCGGCCCGTCCCAGCGGCTAACATGACAGTCGGCTTGGCAGCCGCTCCACACGCTCCGAGACTCCCGCTCCTCCCCTATTCCCGCCCCCGTTGTCCCGTGTTCACCGCCCGTGTTCCCTTCCTACCTCCATGGCATCCTCCACTACCCATTACCCCACCCACCATCTCGCGTGCCAAAGCTCAGCCGGCATCCAAGGATCAAACCGTGCATTTCTGCCAACCACTCTGCCTTCGACGCCGACAGCTTGGCGTGGGTCCTGCGCTGTGAATCTGGCACGCGAGACGCAACAGTAACTGCTGCCCACTTACCCTCAACTTGATAAAAAAAAGGAAGTGGAGGATTCCTCTTGTGAAAGACCTCCATTAGACTTATTAAAGATGGACGCCGTGCATCAGAGAAACGCAAAGCAAAGAAATCGAACGCGCGCACCCCCCGAAACCCTGAATTTCCTCACGGCAGTTATGAAAACCATGGCAAACAAAATCTATATAAACACAGATCATGACGGAGGCCGGGGTGCTCATCCACACACATACAGTATGATTGTTAGTCGGGTTCACGGCTGGCATTGCTGTTGGGGTGATCACTGTTATTTTTCTTTATCGTCTTTCGGCACGATTAAGAGGCGATGAAATTCAATGGCCGACTGTCCTCGTGGCCTTCCAACCCACTCCATCACACTGGGTGGGTTAGTAGTGGCTCTCTGCAGTGGCCTTTTCCCCCCCTCAACACACACACACACACACACACACACACACACACACACGCACACACACACACACACACACGCTTCAGCAGCCCTCCATTGGCTGCTGTGAGGGGAGATTGCTATCAGGCAAGGCAGGGTTTTAATTGATCTTGGTCACAGTTTAATGTGAGGCGAGGATTAGCCGTTATCGGTGTGAGGAGGGAAGGGTTTGGGGAAGGAGATCACAGTCCCTGACGTTAAAACCCACCGCCCTTGATGACAGGAATTCTGTGGTGTGACCCACAAAGATGTGAGAGCGCTACTGGGAAGGGGTTAGTGGAAAGCCGGGCAGCGGAGGGACGGCCGACATCAAGCTGAACTTAATCCCAGTTTCCCTGTGACGTTTTGGGCCAGATACCGGCTATTTCTGGGCTCCGTGGAGCTAGGGAAATTGCTGAAGATGCAGCTGAGCCTGTAATATTTAAATCCAAGACTTGTTTTGCTGTTCAGTTTTTTTTCTTTTTTTTAGACGGCACAATCCATGAGAGAGGTCGGTTTGAAATATCGGCAGGTGAAATCTCAAGAGGGGCGGCACGGTGGCGCAGTGGTTAGCGCGGTCGCCTCACAGCAAAAAGGTCCTGGGTTCGAGCCCCGGGGTAGTCCAATCTTGGGGGTCATCCTGGGTCGTCCTCCGTGTGGATTTTGCATGTTCTCCCCGTGTCTGCCTGGGTTTCCTCCGGGTGCTCCGGTTTCCTCCCACAGTCCAAAGACATGTAGGTCAGGTGAACTGGCCATACTAAATTGTCCCTAGGTATGTGTGGGGGGGGGGGGGGGGGGGGCTCCAGCATCCCCGCGACCCTGAGTAAGAATAAGCAGTTTGGATAATGAATGAATGAAATATCAGAGGGCCAATGTGCACTAACATAGAGCCAGGCAGCAGATGATGGACTCTGTCTACCATGTTCAGACACTTTCAGCATCCAGACTCTGAGAACCTGCAGGCTCCATGAGTCCCTTCGGTTCGATTGAGACGGGAGATAAATAAGCTACAGGGCAGACAGAGCTGACATTAATCACCAAAATTACACCGGTTCAAAACATGGCCATGTGTATTATGCATGTCCCCTGACTGTGGGGATGGATATAACTTGCCTCACTTTGGGAGCCACACATTTTAAAGAGCGACTCCATTGTCATTCAAATGCCGGAGCTACATGCACACAAAAAAAGCAAAAAAAAAGCAGCAGAGTGTGCCAGTTGGTGGAGCATCAAACCGAATGAGGTAGAAAAACATCACAGCTGAATAGGGATGGCTGCACCGTTGTCTCCCCGTGCGTGGAGTCCTTCAACAAAGAGAACATTGGGACCTTCCCAATCAAACAAATAAGAACAGAGAACCGGAGAACGGGGGGAACAACAGAGACTCGTCTGAGGCGACACAGAGAGCAGGACAGCTACATCATGGCTGGTGGTAAAGCTCCTTTAGCTCTCCGTCCCAGTGGGACTTCGGGCTTTTTACATCCGATTTTGGTTCATGTAAATTTGCTTCATTGATGGAGCAGGCCGACGGCTTCAGAGGGTGCAGACAAACAAAACAAAACAAAAACACAAAAAAAAAATCGTAGCCATGAATCTGCTGCCCGTTCCGCCTCTCTTTTCTCCCCTCTTGGGTGGCTTCCTGCATCTGCACTCTCTGCCTACAGTAGACTGTAATTCAACAGACACCCCACCCACCTCCCAACACCACCACACACCCCTACTGCAATCTCCTGCTTTCCCCCCGAATTCCCAAGACGTCACTCGGCCCACAGGAGGAACGAGGAATCGAGGGCAGAGGAGTTTCCCAACCCTCCAAGCAGAGGGAGGTAAAGGACAAAGGTTTTGTCAATGTTGTACCATAAATAGATAATAAAGACCGAAAAAACAACATAGTACAAGCAATCAGGTGCTGTGCCTACAACGGCACCCCTCACCTCCGATATACAGCCCATTAAATTACGATTGACAAGTTATTGATCTCCAAATTGTGCAAGCTGATTAAATTAGGGACATTTTATGAATGCCGGTAGGAAGCGTAAGGGTGTATAGTCCAGCACACGCCTTTATGAGTACACTTCCAAGCGTCTCTGCACCCCCGACTCACCCGGTGCCATAAAAACATATTTATGAGAGCGTCGGGCCATTGAGCCACGGCACTGTTTGCCATTTTCTCTGCGCTCTATGATTCCATCCAAGCGTCAAGATTGATTTTGAGAGCTCCTGCTGTGTCACCCTCCATAAGGAATATGTATAATTCAACAGCAGATTTTTTTTTTTCCTTAAAATGTACACCCATACTTTTACCAGGCCTCAGCAACAAAATCATTCAAGAAAAGAGAGGATTCCCTGCTTTGGGGGTGGGGGGTGGTGGAGGGGGTGGGGGGTGGGGTCCAGAGCAGAGAGGTGGATGAGATGGTGGCGTTGGTGGGGTGAGAACCCGAG
The DNA here is from genome assembly GCF_029633865.1 of Lampris incognitus. Taxonomy (NCBI): domain Eukaryota; kingdom Metazoa; phylum Chordata; class Actinopteri; order Lampriformes; family Lampridae; genus Lampris; species Lampris incognitus. The sequence continues at coordinate 12,466,148 of NC_079219.1, forward strand.
CGCCGCGTCATTCCTCATGCGGCGATGCTAGCGGTCCGTCTAGGGCGGGACGTTGCCAGCTGAACAATCACCAACACCAATCCAGCCTGGCAATTGTCCCCCTGTCATTCCTAATGGCCACGGTGGGCCAGATGCTCACAGAATATGCGGGGCAGTCAAACATTCACAGCAGCCCGGGCTTTGTACCTGAGCCCAGTGGAGTTTGCCCGTCCCTCTGTCGGGGTATTGTGTGTAGATGCTGCTGTGTGCTGCATGCTTGGAAGTGAATACAAAGGTGGATATAACACATTATTATGGGGGTACAGTTCAGTGTGTGTGTACCCGTGACTTCTGTGGGCCCAGTGTGTGTGGGTTTCTAGTCGAGACCATTCCCAGCAAAGGAAGTCTCGCAGGGATAGGCTGGACTACAGTCATTACATCCACGCTCTCGCACAAGCAGATGGCAAAACAGATGATCCTCGCTCATCTCACTCATGACCATCCATATTTATTTCATGGTTGCTGGCCCGCAGACTCCCCGTGCCTATCGCTTCTCCATGAGTGCCTTGGCAAGCGGAAGGCTGCCGACACACACACACACACACACACACACACACACACACACACACAAGTGTTTGAAAAACAAAACAGGCATGAAAAGGGAAGAGAGTGAGAACGCAAACAAGACGGAGCGGTCCCGTGAGGAAAAGCTGTGGAAAAACAAAAGGGAAAAACAATGGGGCACACCGACGGCTGCCCATCAAGGCTGTTAAATAACTTCCCGTTGACCAAAGAAAGCAGCAAATCCGTGCGTTGTTGTGAGGGGTCGCTCGTGACTAAGGCGCTGGTCAACGCTCGGCGACGTGATTCACGCCGCTTCTTGGAGCGCCGGTAAACGAACGGTCCGATCGGCCCGGCGTAGGACAGGGCAGAATGGCTCCTCGCTTGCGGCCTTTGATCGCCGGCTACTTACCGGGGATTTGAGCAGCCCAGTCGGACGCAAAATCCCATACGTTGCCACCCTATTCTGCTGGAGCAAGGCCAGGGCTGAAACGCCCGAATTGGTCGACACCTATGTTGTCTAATGGCACTCGGGACGGGAGGTTTTTAAATCCGCTGGTCAGCGCAGATTGTGCCACATCAGTGAACCAAAGCCCATGCCGAGGTCATAAATTAGATCCTTTTTCCCAGTGTACTAATTAGTTTCAATTTCCTGTCTTACATACAGATATGAACGTCATCGAAGATTTATTTTGGTCAGCATCATCAGATCTTACTTCGGCCTTTGTCTTACCCATTTGCCTTTCCTTGTGTTGCTCTTTTTATTGTGCGTGTCTCAACACATACTTCTTGACCTTACCAGATCTGGCAGCAGTCTTGGCCGATGGATGATATTTAGGTTGATCATAGGAAGTGACACGGAGGTGTCCCCCTGGGCCGCTGGCTGAGTGAGCAACTCAATTAAGAACAAACTGCCTCAGACAGGGCCGCCCATGAAGGCCTGATCTCTGCAAGCTCCAGGGGAAGGGCAGAGGGAGAGGCTCAGCAAAGTCCTGCCTGCCTTGCCCTTACTCTCCTTAGGCATGCAATGGACTCAGCACTGGCCTCGGCGAGTCTCAGCCATGGGGGAGAGCAACCGTGTGCTCCAGTTATTCTGTGGCAGATGATTCACAATATCTGTGGGGGGACTTGAAGTGGGACATGTGACACACACAGATGAGTGGACAACAGCTTTGTTCCATTATCAGCGAGCCATGGGCTTGGTGGGGGGGAGGTGCGGAGGTTGGGTTGGGGTTGGGGTTGGGGTAGGGGGATGGGGATGGGGGGGCATCCACATCATCCCAACTAGCAAATGCTCTTCCCCACCCTGGAGCCAGGCCTGGAGAGGGTCACATGGTGGGGTTAGTGATAAGGCCAGATATAGCGCTGTGCCGCTTGAGAGGGTATAGCCAGGACCAGGAAGCTGTAAATAGATATTTAGTTCCATCGAGGTCTAAGATAGAAGCCTTACTTCCAAAGGCCATAAAATCCAAGTGCCAACAGCTGGTGCCCATGGGCAAATCTGTGGTGTGGTGTTTAACCCAAGGACAGAGGAGGGATTAAGAAAAAAAAAAAACTTTGTCAGTAGAGTAATAAATATGACGTTAATTTTTCTGCAGAGAAAAGGTTGCTGCTGTCTCATTCAAGATATTTTAACAAAACTGATCATATGAAACAACAATCAGTTACTCAGTGCAAATGAAACGGTTTTGTTGGGTAAAATCTCATCATGGTGGTTTACAGCGCTCATACTGGGCACAATAAATGCCTGTATCTTACACTGGTCAAGAATCAATCCTCATTTGCTCCAAAAAGCCACTTTTGAGTGACGGAGCTTCCAACTTCACAGCGTTTAGCTATGCGACAGCAAAGTTCGACGAGGGACCTTCAGGAAAAACAGAACTTGTGACACAGATGTCCCTAATAAACAGACCACATTATCACGATCTATCGCCCAGCATCATACTGACTGGCGGCTGCTGTCTCTTCTTATGTCAGCCCTCTCATCTCCCCTTGGTTCACTGTCGGACCAGAAAATGAGACATTAACAGCACACGACCCAGCATGCAGTGCTGCGGCCACCTCCTACTCCGGTCCTGCTGCAGCGGCCCGACAAGCCTTATGGCGCCTGATACGAATGGAGTGGATGGCCAAAGTTCAGCATTTACCGCCATAATGAGCTCCCATCCTCTCAGCAGAAATCCAGAAGACTTATTTTCCCCTGCCTTTTTAATTCCTTTCCCATGAGAAATAACCACGGACCAAAAGCACAGAGTTCAAATATGCAAAGTGCCCTGAGCGTGATTGTGCCCATCAGTGAGCAAAGCAGCGAGAGTAAACAATAAGAAATGCGACACCAGCTGACGTTTTGAGGTCAACCACGCTCTGTTCTCCATCTCCGGCTCTTCAGCGCTTCTTGATTAGCTGCGCTGGCTTTGAGGGGGCACACACTCGCTGTACGTCCACCGAACTAATTAAGAGCGACGTACAAAGCAACAAACAAAACAACATATCAGCTACATCAAATCTGCTCTGAAGGCGCTGAGCAGTACAAACACGCCACTCGCAATTCTCCCTCCCTTCATCCTTCCCGCTCCCTCCTTGGCCCCTGGTGGGCTGGCTGCCGAGGAGACGGAGAAGGTAGACAGAGCAGGGATTTTGGTCATCAAACATGTGTCATCTTCCCCGTGTGGTCAGGGGACAGAGATGGCTGAGGGAGGGAGACAGCGGTTGCCTCACGCTGTTGTATTAGGAGTGCACAAAAATGTGCGCGGGTGTGAGTGTTTCAGTGCATCTGTGCCCAAGTGTGAGTGTGATCAGCAGTGGGACTGGGTTGTGTGGTGCAATATGATATGTGTGTGCGAGTACATGTGCTCAGCTATACATGCAATTGTAAGTGCACGTGTGCACGAGCACGCGTGTGTGTGTGTCATTGTTTTCTATCCCAATGGGGACCAAATGTCCACATTAGCATAGAAAAACCAGAAACTACCAATCTTGTGGGGACATTTTATGGGTCCCCATGAGGAAAAGGGTCTATTTCAGGGTTAGGACTTGGGTTTAGAGTTAAGGTTAGAATTAGGATTAGGTTAAGGTAAGGGTAAGGGTTAAGGTTAGGCATGTAGTTATTATGATGGTTCGGGATAGGGTTAAGGGCTAGGGAATGAATGTAGTCAATGAGGTGTCCCCACAAGTATAGAGAAACATGGTGTGCTTGTGTGTGTGTGCGTGTGTGTGGGCGTGTGTGTGTGTGTGTGTCCAGCAGGGGCTGACGGGGCAGATAAGGGGTAGACAGGAGAGAGAGAGGACAGTCGCTAACAGCATGGAGACCTGTCAGGAACAAACTCCGTCAAGCATGGACTCCTGTGACAGCCACATCACACTCCTGGTGAGCTGCTATTTCCCCTACCACGGTCAAGATTACAATGATTGTCCTCACTGCCTAGGCTGCCCGCAGAGCTGGAGTCCCAGACACAGATGTGGAGACAGACAGATGAGGTATGACTGAGATTCCTATGTCGGTGAATTATAATGTAGACCGAAACTCTCAGAAATCAGCATGTGTAGCAGTGTGAAACAGCTCCGTGGTGAATTGTATCAAGTAGGAATTTAGGTCTATTCACCCTTGCACAACTTGTAGCTATACCTGTAGGGGCAGATACCTCCTTTTTCTCCACCAGCATGGGGCCAGTGTTGGTGCCGCCACCGATGCTAGGCCTTTTTACCAAACCAGACCACACGCGTTCCCATCGGTTTGAGAAGCGAACCATTACACAACCACATGACGCTGTTAACTGTTTGTCGTTTGCACAGTATAGATGCAAAACCTTACCATGGGCATTAATAAAATAATTACTGAAGTAGTCCATGTGAGCACAATTTTTAGAGAAATCCATCTATCATAAAGAATGTGAAATATTAAAATATTGCCCTAATTTCTCAGTAACTGGGGTATTAGTGTGTGCGAACCGGTCACCAGTTTGTTGTCTGCCCAAAACATCCTTATTCCAATCATCACATCATCTTTTTATCATAGAGGATCATACTTTGGTCAAAACATTTAATAACTAAACTTCAGTGACATATATTATCGCTCATGTGTTTATGCTTTTTATTAGTGACTGGGGATGCACAAGCCAGTGCATTCTTAGTGCCGGTCCCAAGCCTGGAAACATGGGGAGGGTACCGTCAGGAAGGTCATCTGGCGTAAAACCTTTGCCAAATCAAATATGTGGCTCATAAATCAGATTTCCATACTGAATCGGTCCAAGGCCCGGGTTACCAATGACTGGCACCGATACTGTTGGCCAGCAGGGTGCCGGTGGAAACTATGCTGCTGCTGGGCGAAGGAGAAGCTCGACAACTCTGTGATTTCACAAAGTGTGGCAGCCAAAAAATCTTGGTGTTACGTTTGATCCCAGCCGTTCCTTTGATAAGCACATTAGAGAAATCACCAAGACTGCCTTTTTTCACTTACGTAACATAGCTAAAATTTGGTCTTTTCTCTCCATGTCTGACGCAGAGACTCTAATACATGCATTTGTTTCATCCAGATGTGATTACTGTCATGTTCTGTTCTCAGGTCTGTCACATTCTAGTACCAAAAGTCTTCAGATGGTTCAGAATGCTGCAGCTAGAATCCTAACTAAAACTAGGAAATTTGACCATATTACACCAATTCTTGCCTCCCTTCATTGGCTTCCTATCCATGTTAGATCAGAATACAAGGTGCTTCTGCTGACATATAAAATCCTAAATGGGCTTGCCCCATCATACCTGTCTGATCTCCTTTAACCGTACATTCCATCTCCAGCTCTCCACTCTCAAAATCACAGGGCTCCTGCGTGTACCCAAGGTTAAGAAGAAGTCAGCCGGTGGCAGGGCCTTTTCCTATCGGGCCCCGTTCTTGTGGAATAACCTGCCTGCTGCCATCAGACAAAAAGATTCTGTTGAGTCCTTTAAATCCAAACTTAAAACTCATCATTTTGCCTTAGCTTACAATTAGTTGCCTTTGAGCTGAGTGCTTCACAACCTGTCCTGCATGGCGGGTCAGTTTCTATCTCAATGAATTGAGCAAGCACTGTTCTGCTGACAAGATAATAGAGTACTGTTCTCTTCTCTCACATGTATTTTCTCTCTGAATGAGAGTATATGTATATGAATGGTGTGATGTGATTCTCCCCTGTGTGCATGTGTAGTCTGTCCTCCCATCAGGTCTACATGGTGATGCTGGTCATGTGGCTCAGGTCCTGGGCTGTTCTGGTGGCACCTGGACACTGCTTGGCATTCTCCTCATCATATTCTTCATACATCTTATAATTCCATTATAATTCTGTTATCCTCTTTCAATGTGGTATTCTGTAAATTGTGTTTTATTCTGTACACACAACATCCATTGCACATCTGTCAGTCTTGGGAGACAGCTCTCTCCTCTGTTGCTCTCCCTGGGGTTTCTTCCTACTTTTTCTCCCTGTTAAAGGTTTATTTTTTAAGAAGTTGTTCCTTATCTGATGCGAGGGTCTAAGCATAGGATGTTGTGTTGCTGTAAAGCCCCCTGAGGCAAATTTCTAATTTGTGATATTGCGCTATACAAATAAAATTGACTTGACTTGAACGAGAGGGGGAAGGCATGTCCAGAGGCAGCCGGAGAGGAGGAAGGGTAGAAGTGTGGAGGTGAGAGTCAGAACTTGAATGTTGGCACTATGACTGGTATGCAAAATACGATAAGGGTTATCACAACTGGCTCACCTTTACAGCTACTCGCCCCTGTGCCATCTGTGAGCCAGTGGCATCGCTCTCTCCTTCTTTCCCTCCCTCATGGCACCTCCATCCAAACTGGGCTGAGCTGAGTGGCTTCTGAAGGCTTTCAAATGGGCACCCCCCTTCCCACGACATCTCAGGGGCTCAACGGTAGAACCATAGTCCTGGTACTACCCCCGCTGTCCACCACTCAACTCTATGATGTTGTTAGCCCGTCACCAGGTTGGTTCTGCTGCTTTATCCAGATCCACTGGGATGCCGCCTCTGCCTATTTCCTAGCCGAGCCTTCAATCCCAAGCAGCCCAAGAGCTTTCCCTCTGTTCTGTTGGCTCTCGAAGATAAGGGCCTGATATTTCTTTCGCTTGCGCTCATGTGCCTATTACATCCTCTCTTCCCAGGGCACTGTATGCTCGATAAGAACCACATGCTTGGCACCTTTAGACCAGAGGACAGTGATGGGTCTGAGGCTAGCGTGGGCTATCTCCTCTGGGACTCTGAACTGTTTAAGATCTGCCCGCATCTCCCAGTCATTTGTTGTGGCCAGTCTCCCTTTGAGTCTCATCTCTGCTGCTGCACTCTCCCCTAACCTGAGGAAGTGGATGAAACCAAGGCCATTACAAGGCCATTACATCCCACCTTGCAATCCCACCTCCACCTTGAACCCATCTGTCATTCCAACCGCACACCTAACCACTGTCACACTGCTCTCGTACATATCCTACACCACTCCTACATACTTCTCTGCCACTCCTGAGTTCCTAATACAATAGTACACCTCCACTCTCGGCACCCTGGCATATGCTTTCTCTAAATCCAGTGATTTGTGACACAAGGGTGATTTGTGACACAAGGGTACCAGCGAGAGTGAAAGGGAAGGTTTAAATGATGGTAGCGAGACCAGTTATGTTGTATGGTTTGAAGATGGTGGCACTGACAAAAAGACAGCAGGTGGAGCTGGAGGTGGCAGAGTTGAAGATGCAAAGATTTTCGTTAGGAATGATGAAGATGGACAGGATTGTGAATGAGTATATTAGAGGGACAGCTCAGGTTTGGAGGCAAAGCAAAAGAGATGAGATTAAGGTGGTTTTGGACGTGTGCAGAGGAGAGATGCTGGGTATATTGGGAGAAGGATGCTGAAGATTGAGCTTCTAGGCAAGAGAGAAAGAGGAAGGTCAAAAAGGTGGTTTATGTATGTGGTGAAGGAGGACATGCAGGTGGTTGGCGTGACAGAAAAAGATGCAGAGGACAGGAAGAGATGGAAATGGATGATCCACTGTGGCCATTCCTAATGGGAGCAGCCGAAAGAAGAAGAGGAAGAAGAAGAAGATTAGAGACAGCATCCATAATCAAAGTTGAGTAGCAATGGAATAATTGTGACATTGTGGCGGCATTGATTGGGCAATCATAAACCGCCAAACTACAAACTGGCCCTTAGATGGTGATAGTACCCTGACCCCCTGGCCCTGACATCATGAGGCCCTTGCTTCCAGACCGACAGGTAGACGAGGCTGGAATGGAGCTGACCTTGCTGGATGAGAACTTTTTTTCGGTTTTTTTTTCCAGCACAAACGCTTGGAGCGGTTCAGGATTAGGTTTAGGAGATGGTCCCAGTGCTGACCTCCCAAAAAGAGGGTAATGCTGGGATCAGGCTACACGATATTTTCATCTTTCATGATGATCACCATGTCAGATTAAGCAAGCATAATGCCATACATTCTTACCATGTCTTTGCCGGGAGACTGGCAACACTACAAGTATGAGCCCGACCAATCATCGTATGCTGCCTTTCACGATTTTGCACGAGTTCATAGGCTGTCGGGGAGAAGGGTCAAGAAGTTGTCAATCATGTCTACAGAACCGCTATGTGTGATGCTGGTGGTCTTGTGTTTCGAAAAGAAAGAAAAATTGTGGATGCTGTTGCAGCTAGTGCTACTGGGGTATCATAACCTAGAATAGCTTAACCAGCTACTCACTGGGTTGCTGAAGTGCTTCTGCTATTTCTTTTTTGATTCTGTCATGGTCCTCCCTCGAGGAAACATCAAAAAGACCTGCAGGGGTATTGCTGCCGCTGCTCAACAAACCTTTCCTCAGTTTCATTGTTCCACCTGTCCAGAGAGCACACTGTCATCCTATTGGTCAATGTCAAGGAACATGTCGTAGGACTTGACAGACTAGGCAGGAAAATACAAAAAATTCCGACATACAAGACTTTTCGTCAGGGTGTCGTGAGGCCTCCCAGATGTCACATCGCTGTTCTTCGATTATGTCACACTACACGGGGTAAAGACTACCGTTTGTTGTTGCCAACGTTAATAATCGGGCCCAATGCCGGAAATTTGTCCCTGACAAAATTGTGTCAAAATCGGGCTGAATTCGTGTAGTCTGATCCCAGCATAATGAAATGTTATGGTTTAGCTTTAATTCAGTATAACAAATCAAGATGGCACCATGCCAAGCCAAAAAAAATACCGAAGGAGTAAAGGTGTCCCTTAATTGAGAAAAGGACACCCATGGTTTTTATAAGTACAGTTTTAAACGGGCGTCCAGGTGGTGTAGCGGTCTATTCTGTTGCCTACCAACATGAGGATTGCCTGTTCGAATCCCCATGTTACCTCCGGCTTGGTCGGGTGTCCTTACAGACACAGCTGGCCGTGTCTGCAAGTGGGAAGCCGGATGTGGCTTTGTGTCCTGGTCGCTGCACTAGCATCTCCTCTGGTCGTTGACGGGGGGGGGGGATAACGCGATCCTCCCACATGCTACGTCCCCCTGGCGAAACTCCTCACTGTCAGGTGAAAAGAAGCGGCTGGTGACTCCACATGTATCGGAGGAGGCATGTGGTAGTCTGCAGCCTTCCCGGCTCAGCAGAGGGGGCGGAGCAGAGACCGGAACGGCTCGGAAGAGTGGGGTTGTTGGCCAAAAATTAAATTGGGGAGAAAAGGGAGGGGGGGTAAAAAACGGTTTTAAACAACCTTCATGATAACATCATAAATTCAAAAGGGCTGTCATCCTCACCCCATTGTTTGCCAATTAGCAGTAGGAACAAAATGTGAACTTCGTGACATGAAAACGGAACTGGCTGTTGCTGAGGCAAAGGTCCCTGTGGAGCTCTATCGGACGGAGACAGACCTGGAACTCAGCAGTGCAGACTATCTCAAACAGGCTCATAATGACGGCTCTCAGCGAGACTGATTTCATCCAAGGCTTTGATGTGACCACTAATGGCCACTGACAGATAGGGGCAGCTATGGAGGCTCTCACCCTACTCATCAAACAGCCTTTTATTGTATTTCCCAGCCTCGACATATCCCAGTGCCAGCTTTGCCGAGGATTGATTTAATCTGACCCTCACAAGAGTCGTGCTAAATCCACATTAGCCAGTGCGGGATTAATGAGGAAGAGCGATAAGGCCAAAACTTGTTAAGGTGATCTGACAAAGATGACTGAGACTACTAACACCATAGGCTTTCAACGCTCCTATACATTCCCCCCGTTTCCCATACTAAATTCCTGTCGGTTATAACCAGGCTATTGTGTGTCCTTCAGGTCAAATAGTGCAAAGAAACAACATGAAAACGGATGTTAAGGAGCACTCGGCATCTGCCGTGCTGTGTTATATTTCTTGTCAAAGACAGGAAAGATCCAGCGTACTTCTGCTGCACACGTGTAGCCCGCATGACTTGTGCGCACACAACTCATACAGAAACATGCTCTCACGTACAACCAAACAGGGACATTGCCTACACAGGCACACAGAAACCCACAAACACTTACAGATATTCACATTTATACAGATGTGGCGCGTACACACACCACAAACAGTGGTGCCTTCCGCGAGCTGTGGCCTGGCCAGCCCGCCATAATATTTGCCATGTGGCAGTCACAACAGCTTTGTCTCACCATCGAGACCAGTCAGTGCACATCGAGTTAACAGCTTTCAGCTGCGGCGAGGGCATGTCAGCCTCAGAATGTGCTAATCAATCATGTTTCATTTCGAGCACACATGGGTTAACCACGGCCTAACGTCAGCTCTCCTTCCCGAGTACAATCCCTCCTTTCTTTACTTTCTCTGTGTCTCTGGAGCACATTGTGCGAGAAACGCTTAATGAATTAGACAAGCTGTTCACACGGACAATAATGAGCACGTTTTGGTTGAGGGGAACTACAAATTCTAGTTTCCACCGAGGTATTCGAGTTAATATAAGAACAATAATGAATAGTACCATAGGGGTTTCTCTTAAATAAATTCTGATTAAAAGGTCAACGCCGCACCGGATTTTTTTTATGGGTGTAAGAACGGGGCAAATGGATATGAGATTTCGTGTCAGTAATTCAAAGTTAACTATTAGGCCTGTGAGTGGAAAAACTCCTCTTTTTCAGGGATACCTCTCAGGATACGCCAGTAAATCAGGATACACAATGTCAACAATAAGCCAGCATATCTGTACCAATAAGCCACTTTAGAGCTTTGATGTATTCATGGATGAATTTCAGCCCCCCACTCTCGTCCTCCTGCAGTGGCCCCCGGGGTTTCTACTTAACTGATATAAATCAGCTTTGCTGCAACTGGTCAAAACTTACTTATTCACATCACAGAGCTTTCGAGTGATCATCTATCAGCAAAACTAATCTCTTTCCCTTTAAACACGGGCCGTTTTTATTTCAATTCATGGGCCCACTTAATTTGAGCATGGCCGTTTTTAATACAACACACATTAAGTGGAACGGTTGTACCCCCGAGCAATGTGCTTTACCTGGGTTCCTCTAGTGCGCTACTCAGCTTCGCAAATGGGTAACAGAATTTGATGAAACAGCCGGGATGAAAGCCTATGCAAAGCCATGAAATAATAACACTGATATTTACACGAGGTTTGAATTCCACCCGCGTCTCTCATTTTCGCCCAGGTAGAGTAACGTGGGAGCGTTGACTAGGGACGGATGCAGGGACGTCATATGCTGTTGGTTGCGCTTTTCAAAGACACTGGGGTACTGCACTAGCAACCCACCACTGGTGTAGAAATGGGTTTTTGAGGTTTTTATATTATTCTGTGGCTTACCAATAGTGTTCCCATCCATCCATCCATTATCTGAACCGCTTATCCTGCTCTCAGGGTCGAGGGGATGCTGGAGCCTATCCCAGCAGTCACTGGGCGGCAGGTGAGGAGACACCCTGGACAGGCCGCCAGGCCATCACAGGGCCCACACACACACACACACACACACACACACACACACACACACACACACACACACACACACACACACACACACACACACACACACACACACACACATTCATACCTAGGGGCAATTTAGTACGGCCGATTCACCTGGCCTACATGTCTTTGGACTGTGGGAGGAAACTGGAGCACCCGGAGGAAACCCACGCAGACACGGGGCGAACATGCAAACTCCACACAGGGGACGACCCGGGACGACCCCCAAGGTTGGACTACCCCAGGGTTCGAAACTAGAACCTTCTTGCTATGAGGGGACCGCACTAATCACTGCGCCACCGTGCCGCAGTAGTGTTCCCTATATATTCAAATCCCAAAATTCCAATTTTCGGAATGGCTACAGTATGTTTTAGCATCAAAATTCTATTTTCCCAAACCCCTCTAAAAACCTTTTCCCATGTGACCTGAGGTAGGTTTCTGCACTTCCTTTTAACGCTTCCGCCACGCTCCATGCCTACGCTGTGGGTGGAATGCGTGTGTGCAGCGCTGCCCCGCGCCACTGCGTTTCGCTAGCAGCTGAGTGGGCATCTCCATTTCAGCAGCCCGGAAAAGAACGCAGATGGCGACGTCCTTTATGTTACTGACGAAATTGTCTCTGTAACGTAACTGAAGCTTGAAACCTGGGTGTCATGGTTGATGACCAACTAACCTTTAAGGTTCACGTGGCCTCGCCAGGTCGAATCCCTGTGTTACCTCCGGCTTGGTCAGGCGCCCCTACAGACACAATTGGCCTTGTCTGCGCATGGGAAGTCGGATGTGGTTTTTTGCCCTCGTCGCTGCACTAGCGCCTCCTCTGGTCGGTCGGGGCGTCCCCCCCGGATCGGCAGAGAGGGGATGGAGCAGCGACCGGGACGGCTCAGAAAGAGCGGGGTAATTGGCCAAATACAATTGGGGGAATAAAAAAAAAAAGTTCAAGTGGCCTCGATTGCTCGCTCGTGCCGATTTGCCCGGTACACCATCAGGAAAATTAGACCTTACCTGTCTGAGCATGCAGCACCACACCTGGTACAGGCTCTTGAAATGATGGCACAGTGGTTAGCGCTGTCGCCTCACAGCAAGAAGGTCCTGGGTTCGAGCCCCGGGGTAGTCCAACCTTGGGGGTCGTTCTCTGTGTGGAGTTTGCATGTTCTCCCCGTGTTTGCGTGGGTTTCCTCCGGGTGCTCCGGTTTCCTCCCACAGTCCAAAGACATGTAGGTCAGGTGAATCGGCCGTACTAAATTGCCCCTCATCCAAAGGAATCGAATCAAGTGCAACTGGACTTGGTATATATCCGTGAAGACGATTCGCCTCTCATCCAAGAGGCTTCATCATTTCGTGCCTTTCTGACTAGACCAAGCTAGTCTGACTGACTGGTGATGAAACTCAGATATTTATCCTCTTTGGAGTTGTTATCAGAGCGAACGATGTCCATGGCTATTTGTGATCCGATGTTAAGCAGTGACGGGCATTGGGGGTGTTAGTTTCGACTTCGTTAGTGCTCCATTCAGTGGTCATGAGAGTCGTTGGAGCCGTTAGTGACCGACTGTTGTTCTTGGAGGCTAAGCTTCTTGAGTCTCCTGGGTAGAGATGAAAGGACGGCATTGTAAGTGAGAGATAGGAGGTGTCACAGACCTCCTCCTCTGTTGAGGGATGGTTTTTCCAGTTGGCATAGATGGCTTCCTTCACTCCTTCTTTCAAACCATCTATCTTCCCTGTCCAAAATGTGTATGTTGCTGTCCTCGAAGGAGTGTGTCTTCTCCTTTAGGTGTAGATAGACTGCTGAGTTTTGTCCTGAGGAGTTTGGCCTTCTGTGTTGGGCCATCCATTTGTGTAGCAGTTGTTTGGTTTCTCCTATGTATAGGTCAGTGCAATCCTCATTGCACGGACCTATACATTGCCCCTAGGTATGAGTGTGTATATGTGAATGTGTGTGTGTGTGATAGCTTGGCGGCCTGTGTCTCCCCGCCTGCCGCCCAATGACTGCTGGGATAGGCTCCAGCATCCCCGCAACCCTGAGAGCAGGATAAGCGGTTCGGATAACGGATGGATTTATGACTACTGCAACTCCTTACTGGCAGGTCTCCCTGCATGCACTTTCAAACCTCTGCAAAGGATACAGAATGGGGCAGCGCGTCTGGTCTTCAACCAACCCAAAATGTTCATATCCCTCCACTGGCTCCCGGTTTGATGCTCGCTTACAAAACAGCAACTAAAACGGCTCCCGCCCCCCTGAACTCCCTCATTCGGGTCTACACTCAGTCCAGCTCACTACGCTCTGCCAATGAAAGGCGCCTGGCCCTTCCACCACAACGGGGCCCTAAGTCACTAGCCAGACTCTTCTCCAGTTCCCCGGTAGTGGAACGAGTTATCAAACACCATTCGATCCCCTGAGTCCCTCTCCATCTTTAAGAAGCTAAAGACTCAGCTCTTTCACCAACACCTCCACACCTGATGGTTTTTTTTAAAATCGCTTCTATGCACCCTATGCATTGTCTTTGTGCACTGCCTGTTCACACCTGTATGTCCTATTGGACTTAACCTAGATTTTTTTGGCACTTACTTGCGTTGTTGCCTCCAGACTAGATCCTTGTACGTCGCTTTGGATGAAACCGTCTGCTAGATGAAACTGTAACATTGTAATTGGGGCAACTGCCAATGGAAGTTTGTGGCATGTTCCCTTGGTGTGGCATGTTCCCTTGGTGTGGCATGTTCCCTTGGTGTGGCATGTTCCCTTGGTGTGGCATGTTCCCTTGGCGTGGCATGTTCGCTTGGTGTGGCATGTTCGCTTGGTGTGGCATGTTCCCTTGGTGTGGCATGTTCCCTTGGTGTGGCATGTTCGCTTGGTGTGGCATGTTCCCTTGGTGTGGCATGTTCCCTTGGTGTGGCATGTTCCCTTGGTGTGGCATGTTCGCTTGGTGTGGCATGTTCGCTTGGTGTGGCATGTTCCCTTGGTGTGGCATGTTCCCTTGGTGTGGCATGTTCCCTTGGTGTGGCATGTTCCCTTGGTGTGGCATGTTCCCTTGGTGTGGCATGTTCCCTTGGTGTGGCATGTTCGCTTGGTGTGGCATGTTCGCTTGGTGTGGCATGTTCCCTTGGTGTGACATGTTCGCTTGGTGTGGCATGTTCCCTTGGTGTGGCATGTTCCCTTGGTGTGGCATGTTCCCTTGGTGTGGCATGTTCCCTTGGTGTGGCATGTTCCCTTGGTGTGGCATGTTCCCTTGGCGTGGCATGTTCGCTTGGTGTGGCATGTTCGCTTGGTGTGGCATGTTCCCTTGGTGTGGCATGTTTGCTTGGTGTGGCATGTTCCCTTGGTGTGGCATGTTCCCTTGGTGTGGCATGTTCCCTTGGTGTGGCATGTTCCCTTGGTGTGGCATGTTCCCTTGGTGTGGCATGTTCCCTTGGTGTGGCATGTTCCAGTGGACTTCCTCTTAGGCGACGTTTACACGACAACGGCCATGCTAACAACGGAAAAGTTTTCCCTTTGCGTTGTAAAAAAGTTCTGCGTTCACACGACGTCGTTTTGAATATGATCCGCATGCACACGCTAGTAGTTAGCGGCGAAGCTTACCCGCCATTGTTAATGTTGTCTTGGTCGCGCATGGCTATTTGACTGAAAACGTAATAAGCATGTGCGAAGTTGAGCCGTGACGTCACCGTTTTCACGGTGATTGACAGTTCTAGTCGTGCCAAGGTGGGACATGTACACAACGCACAAAGGGGCGGAGACAGGGATTAAAAATAAAGCAGTCTGGAAGTAGTGGAAGGAACGGCAGCGCAGAAAAGCAGCGGCCAGCTAATAACAGAGTATATAACGGATCTGTTCAACCTTCCTAACCTATCGTCTTCAGATGACATCAGTGTGCAGACGTAATATTCATTTTTCTCCTGTCTTTGTTCTTGAACAGCATTGCGGTACTTACAAAGTAGCTACCTCTTGGAATGAAAATCAACAAAGACATTACAGTCACTCTTATAGACAGGTTTTTTGTTTTGTTTTGTTTTTGTTTTTTTCAATTTTAGGCTTCAGGTATATTAGAGGGACAGCTCGGGTTGGACGGTTTGGAGACAAAGCAAGAGAGGCAAGATTGAGATGGCTAGGACATGTATGGAGGAGAGATGCTGGGTATATTGGGAGAAGGATGCTGAATATGGAGCTGCCAGGGAAGAGGAGAAGAGGAAGGCCAAAGAGGAGTTAATGGATGTGGTGAGAGAGGACATGCAGGTGGCTGGTGTGACAGAGGAAGATGCAGATGGAAACGGATGATCTGCTGTGGCGACCCCTAACAGGAACAGCCGAAAGTAGTAGTAGTAGTAGTAGTAGTAGTAGTAGTAGTAGGCTTCAGGTAGGCTCCTGTGGAATTTCAGTTATCTCATAGTCCCTCCGGGTTCTGGCTCCTCTAGTCCGGGTTTCCGTGTCTCATGTCTTGTCCTGCTCTGACAACACTATCCCAGTCCAGAGTCCTGTCCAGTTTCCCAGTCCAGAGCCCTGTCCAGTTTCCCCTGTTACCCATTTGCCCCAAAGCTGTTGTTGATTATTCAATTAAGTAAGTTCTGCTGTTTAGTTTCTTCGTTGTCAGAGTGTACCACGTCTGTTGTATGTCACCACACCATGTTCTCGCCGTGGGTGTTCCACATACCCTCATGTTTCTCACCAGTAAACCTTGTGTTTCACCTGCTACCGTGTCTGCATTTGAGTCCTCAATCTCTGCTCCCGCTGTGACAAGTTGATTTTTTTTTTCCGCCCGTCTTATCTGTGATCCTCTTGACTCTCGAGCAATCTGTTCTCGAAATCACAATCTGTTTTCTTGCTTTCACTGACAGAGGTCAGAAAACCAACAGGAAGCCTACGTGACGCATCACACCACCCTTTTGAATCAAAACAACCTTTATCTCATCTCATCTGTTGCCCCTGCCCCAGCCCAGCCATGATATCTCCAATAACATATGCTCATCTTGTGGTTTATCAAGAAGACGCGAGGAACGGAGTAAGACAAAACCTCCAGATGTGTAGAAATAAAACAAAGGGCAATATTTTCAAAGGGCCGGGGCCTAGCTCTTTCTCCACCCGGCTTTTTGGAGGAAAAAAAAATACTCCTGCTTCCCATTCAGGCCTAGACTTAGAGCAGGAAATTGCAAACTGAACTTCTGTCTGTTGGCGAATGATTGAGGATAACATCAGCCTTCATCAAAGCGGTTTAGGCCTTTGTCAAAGACAGCCTTTGAGGTATAATGGAGTCAACGAAAGTTTAGATAATGCATACCTGGTGCCTTTCAAAACCACATACACACAATTTGCTAATGCGGACCTGTTTATAGTGAGCAGCTGAGGGAGATCTACCGACCCTTGAGACAGCTGAAGTACATTAGTAGACCTTTAACTCCCTTTTCTTGGCCAGTCTTCGGCTTCGTGGACACACAGGGGACCTTTGTGTCCTTCTCTTCTTTAGCTGGCATCTGTGGGCTGAGCTATGTAAACTCTGACCATTTTCATGGAAGTATAAGTAACACCAGATAGTCTCTCTCTCTCCCTTTTTTTTTTTGGAATTTTGTTTTTCACCATCTGGCCAGCGACTCGACATCCGATTGTCCTGGATGAGCATTATCTTTGCGTCTCTATCGTCCAGTCCTACCGCTCTGTCTTTTTCACAGGGACAAATTTTTTTTTAAAAGCACGAAGACAGACAGAGAGGAGAGGAAAGACAGACTGAAACAGCCAGCAGAGGAATCTACCGGAACATAATGGGTTTACTCCACATTACAGCATGCCTAAATATTCATCCGTAGCCCCCAAATGGAAAAGCGCATTCACATAATTGCCCCAAATGTGAGTGGTTATCATAATCTTGAGAAAAGTGGGGGGCATATTTACGCTGACACTGAAAGGAATGTGGTATTGATTTGGGCCATATGAGCATTAGCTTTTAGGCTTTTTAGTTATAAGTAGGGGATTTATGCATGCTGCGGTATTTTGTTTATATCAAAGCTATAGGCATGGACCAACATGGAGGTATGTCGCATAAGTAATCTTAAGCCCTTCCAGATGTTACAGTTAAAATCATGTCATCTCCACTTAGTGTAATAGTCCCGGAATTCCCTATGGAGTAAATACCCCTTAAACAGGGTAGTTTTGCAAGGCATTTGGTGGGATCACTTCTCTTTGATTTGCTCTCTTTCATACCTCTTCTTTCCTGTTAGCTCCCCTGACCTTTTGCAAACCAAATATGGCATCCACCCTTTCGAGCCAAGACGGCCTGACAAATAATTGATGACCGTCCAAATTTTTAATTCACCAGCCCCAATGAAAAATTAACGGTGGCCCAACGCGAGACCTTGATTTTAAACAAGCCTCCTGCAGGCCAACCCGCCTCTTCCACCCACCCTTACATCTCCCCTGTCACTCTCCCCTCTGCTCCCCATCCCTCCTGGTGCTTTCCACTCCTGCGTTACGCCTCTTCTCGTCCCCTTTTCTCCCATTTCCC
>NC_079219.1:12489118-12505486 GCF_029633865.1 Lampris incognitus
AAAGCACTTGTAATATTCTTCATATGGATGGCAGCGCTAAGTCCCAGACGGGCCCATGGAGCAGGAGGAGGAGGTGGAGGAGGAACCAAAACGCCACGGACCGAACAGGGCGCGCATGCGTGTTCGTCTTAATCGGCTTTCTGCGCTGCATTTCAAATCCCAATACCCAGTTCATCATCACAGATGAACGCTGATAAAGACGCACACGGGGGAGCGGAGACTCACGCGGGGACGCTCCTAACAGGATCGATAGCAGCGCGGTGACGTCATGCGAACGCGCTGCCGGGTTTTTACACCAAGCAAAAACCAAAAAACCCGCATTCCTCAACCACTTCTTACAGAGCTCACTTTTGAGGAGGGGGGGGGCGGTGTTTCTTCTGCTTTGCTAGATAATGAGGTGGGTTTTATTCAGCTTAATATTCATCCCAACTAAACACGCGGCCGGTGTCAGTGTGAATCCTTTTTCCTCGACTCCGTGTTCGAGCCGCTTCCCGACCACACGGCGGACACGTCCGTGACGTTTCTTTTTTCTTAGCTGACCCCGGGGTCAAAGAGGGACCGGGATAATATTTTGTTAAATTATTCTCACCCCCCCTCCGCCCCCCCCCCCCGCGCGAATCACATTTCCATATATCCCCGCTTCATGCTTTATTTATAATCTCCTCGCCATTACCATGCAAACGACGTCTTAACTGTCACCCCCTTTCTCTCTCCGAACAGTTTAGTAAATATCAAACTGTATTTATTATTAATAAACCCACAGCTGAAAAATCCTCTTTTCATTTATAAATTATGCACACGCTCGAAAGCTCGGGGAGCACGGGCGCCCTTCATCCGGTAGCGCAGAGGCCGGCGTGATTAAGGGTGCTGGCGGAGACGGGTTCGGGGCGCGCGCATCATCGGTGCGTCCATCTGCCGGAGCCGTGGGGGACCGCGCAGTCCAGTCCCCGCGCTCGACCAGGTGACAGACTTTACACAAAGGACGGGGGGGGGGTTTATTATCGCGGCACAACTGGTGCGAGCGCCCCACTGGTTTAGTGCTCACACACCAGCCCCTCCTCCTCCCCCCCCGCCGCCGCCGCCTTCGCTTGCAGATTGTTGGTTTCACGCGCACGCGCCCGCGTGCCAGCACCAAACTCATTTACACATGCGCTCGCGCTCCCTCTCACCCAGGTTAGCCTCACAGCTGTGCAAGCTGTTCCTCCAATCAACACGTGTTTACTGGCGGGGGACGCTTATGTTTGCAGTGCAGGGAGGCAATAAACAGGGAGTCCAGCCCCCGAGTTTGGAAACTGCTGGGGGGGGGGGGACCCTAAAGAGAGGAGAGACGTAATTACACACCCCTAAATGTAGAAAAAAAAGAGAAAGAAAAAGACTCCTCTGTGAAAAAAAGGACTCCTCCTTTATTGTGGACTCCATGCGTGCTAGATCCGAGTCCAGAGCTCTCTGGGGAATTTGTCACCCCTCTGGGTGTCGGCGGCGCACCTGGAGGAGCCCGCGGAGCACGTCCGCTGAAACAGCTGCCCGGCCCGACGCTCAGTGAGGACTGGTTAACCCGTTGACTGCGGCGCATGTCACGCGGCTGATCAATAGATGGTTGAATAATTCATTAACACCACCAAGAGGAGCAGCCTCGCGACGGAGCGCAGGGTAGCAGGCGGCTTTCATCTCCGGAAGAAAAAAAACCCCGCCTGTAGGTGGTGTAGGATCATTAGTCTTTGCCAGTTGATTAGTTTTAATGGCCACCGCAGCCCACAGTTAGCCACGGTGTGACGTAATCTCTGAGTTCACGTCATAAACAGGCAGCTTTTTTGTTTGGTGACTCGATCTGAACCGTGTATGATGTGATCTGCATGATCCGCTTGGCCGTAGCCGACGGTCCTGCTGGTCTTCACTCGTCATGGTTTACCTGCGGGTGAATGACTCGCGTCACAAAGTGGACTATTCCACCCCAAAAATAAAACAGGGCATTGATTTAACTCCTGGAGGAAAAATAAAATAACAAACACTGGGGTTTTTTTTTCATACCCACCCCAAAACGCCTGTTCAGCCAATAGCCGTCTCCTGGAGGCGGAGGCCAGTGAGCCCCCCCTCCCCCTTGCGAGGAGCTGAGCGCTCTCTGAATGAGAGAGGGGGCTTCAGATTTGATGTACCCCGAACAGGAGACTGTCACTGCGCATTTCCCTTTACCACACGGCAGCGAGAACTAACGCGGAGAGAAGAAACACAAGGCGGTGCAGAGAGACAGAGAGACAGAGAGACAGACAGAGAGACAGAGAGACAGACAGAGAGACAGAGAGACAGACAGAGAGACAGAGAGACAGACAGAGAGACAGACAGGGAGACAGACAGAGGGACAGACAGAGCGTGTGTGTGTGCATGTGTGCGTGTGTGCGTGTGTGAGCGTCCTGCAGTGCACAAACAGCGTGAGACTCCAGCCGAGGGTACGAGGCAACTTCGCCGGGTTTATCGCTGCGCACCGCCGAGGTGGAGGAGGTGGTGGAGGAGGTGGAGGTGGTGGTAGTGGTAAGACCGTTTCTTCCCGGCGCAGCCTGCCCGGAGGATCGTGGACAAAACCTTTCCACTCGCCCACAGAGCACAGACGTCTGATTCACTCGCGGACTTTCCGGCTAAGTGACCGAGACTGAAACCCCCGCGGGAAGGCGACTGGGGAGGATGCTGACGCAACTCCGGCGGGGAAAGTTGTTAACTATGGAGAGCCGCCGCTGACTGACAGTGCGAGAGTGTGGGGTGTTTGTTTTGGGGGGCCATAGCGGAACATCTCGTTGGAAACTGGGTGATTTTACAGCCGGCTCTCCCAGCGCGCTCGTCCGGTGAATATATATCTCATACCGAGGTGGACCGGCTCCGGCTCCGGCTCCGGCACGGCACGGCACGGCACGGAGCGGCTCAATTCTTCACTCGCAGCCGCAGCAGAACCCGGTCGCCACCAGCCACCGAAGCGGATACGATGTCTGCAGCTAGCCTCCCCCTCCTTTGCCTTATGGTAACAGGTAAGTCGGGCTTTCTTTTGTGCGGCCATGGCAGGTGTGTTGATGGGGGGGACGGTCCGCACTCGGTGCAGGCGCGCTGCGCCACGCAGCCCGGTGCGCCGTAGGAGGCAGATACCGCAGTGCTCCAACCTGGTGCCGCGACTCCCGGCCGCTCCGCTGCTGGAGGGGCTCGGTTTTAATGGCGCACAGACACGAGGCACCGGCGGGATGGTACTGCGCAAATCCTGGATGCCGCGTGTGCGTGTGCGCGCGCGCGCGTTGTGTTGTGTTGTATGGATCAGACCTTCGCGGGTCGGCATGCGGTTGGTTATGCTGGGCGCACGGGGAAAAGTTCAACTTCTCTGGGTTTTGCACCTGAAGGCGCAGCCCATGTCTTTTAGACGGAAATGCGCGTGCACGCGTCTTAGTGTCTGTGTGTGTGTGTTTGTGAGCGTGTGTGTGTGAGCGTGAAAGTGTGTATTTGCAGACGCGCGTTCGCGTGCTCCGTTGATTTTGAATCGCGCCTTGTTTTACTATGAGGATGGGCGCGAGAGCTGGCTGGGATAACACAGCGACGCACAACTGTTGCGAACAGGGGCCGTGTGAACTCCGCACCTCTCTCTCTCTCTCCCTCTCTCCCTCTCTCCCTCTCTCCCCCTCTCCCTCTCTCAGAGAAGTTTGCCAAAAGCCACTTTATTTGTCCGTCCGTCCATCCATCATCCAAACCGCTTATCCTGCTGTCGGGCGTCTGTCTCAAAATGAAGCGTTGAGCCGGAGACTTGAGGAAAAGCTGGAATAACGACACGGACGTTCAGCAGACGCGCAGGTTCGGGTGAAGAGAGAGAGACGGAGGAGGAGAAAGAGGTGCACACCGTCACGACAAGCAGAGATGTGTGGTCTAACAGCCCACTGGGGGCGCGCTCGCCTATGTGCGTGTCTGAGAGGGACGGGGGATGATAGATAGATAGATAGATAGATAGATAGATAGATAGATAGATAGATAGATAGATAGATAGATAGATAGATAGATAGATAGATAGATAGATAGATAGATAGATAGATAGATAGATAGATAGATAGATAGATGGGTGGATAGATCGATATTTCTCTATATTCTAAATGTGATAGCAGTCCTGTAGGTGTTTAAGTGATCAGCACTGCTGCACGGATGCATGCCATTAATGCACGCCAGTGGATCCGAAGGATGCCCCCAGACATGATGAATCTCATCTCTCATTACCACTGCTACATGCTGTTGGCTGGACGGCGGCACACTCCGACGATAAGCTGAAATACCGCAGAAACGAGGCAGCGCAATAAAGGGAAACGATTTATCATCTTCCGGTAATTGGTATTATGCCCTATAATTCAGTCCTGGTTATGACTCTACTCTTTGTCGGCGCTGCTTTTTCCTCGCTCTCATTTCAGCACATTAAATATCGTGATGGATTAGAAGCAACCCTCCACTTTTCCCCAGCAGGGCTGATTTCTCACACTCCCCGCTTCACAGGAGGAGAGACCATCAGGTCTATCTACTCCTCTCTCGGTGTATGCTCACTGGCAAACTTTCTCGGGGCAGCGCAGACAGGAAGCGACGTCACGCATGTTAAAACCCCATCTCCGCCGGCGCAGACCGGCGTGTCGTTAAATGTGCACAGGCAGAGACCCCGGTAGCAGGCGGGGTCCTGAGTAGGGGAACTGCGTTACAGGCGTTTTACCCGCAGCGGTACTGGATCTTTGTAAGATCACCGGTGGCGCGGCGCGTACAGCCGTCGCCGGTTGTGAGTAATACCCTTACCTTGTGTCCCAGCCCCACATGGGTTTGTAATTATCCGGGCCTGGGGTGGGGTGGGGGGAGGGGGGGTTGCAGCACACACAACCAGACCACTACCCTTTTTTTTTGACAGACTTGCAACAGCTGGATGAGGAGGGGCTGCAGACAGACAGCATGGTTCCCAGAAACACCCACCCCAATTCGCACGCGCACACACAAACACGTGCGCACACTGTAATTCCCCTCTCATATGCTGTCTCCGATCCTCCCCCCCCACACACACACACACACGAACGCAAATAATGAAGAAGCAACTTCTAAGCTGTCCTAATTACAACCTCGGAGACCCCCAGCTCCCCCCTCGCCCCGCCATCTTGCACGGAGGCGCCGATGACCGACTTGACCAGGCGTATAAACGTTATTGTGCTTGAAACGCAGCAATTTGGCAACGGCGTGACTTCACTGTGGAATTAGCGCACATCCATATGTATGGAGCCCCTGGCAACTTCCATAATTTACTTTCTTGGAATGTCCCCTTGCCTCCCAGTGGGATTGGATTCCACTCCGCATCAGTATTCCGAGTAATCTTCAGTGAGCTCTTCTTCTTCTTCTTTTTGGAACCTTTAGCTTGGGGTCGCTGGTGTCTCCGCAGGCCAAGTTCAAAGGCTGTGAGCTGAGATTACAAGTTCCTCTCCCTCCTTCTCACGTCGTGTCACCGCTCCACTTCTCACCGGAGAGCGCCGCCCTGGATGCCTTCCTCCTTCCTCCACCTCCCTTTCCCCAGATTGGGGGGGGGGGGTGTGATTATGGGCCATGGGAACATGTGAGCCTCACTCACAGTCTTCCCCTAATGGGGGTAGAGGTGGCTTACACACTTTCACCATGGGCTGCTATCCGCACGCACACACACACACACACACACACACACACACACACACACACACACGCGCGCGCACACACACAAGTGCACGCACGTATACACACACATAGTAGGAGAGAGGGGGGGGGGAACTGACACTACACCTTAAGAAAAGAGGGAGTTGCTCAAGCTCTTCCCTCGCGACACCGTCCCCCCCTCCCTTGTTGCCATTAACGGGGATCTGTCCTCCCCTCGCGCAGCAGAGATATGGCTCTGGACACAGCGGCAGCGTGGCTCGAGCCGTTTGTTTTAGGCGTCTGTGCATATTTCATGAACTGCCGCTCTTTGAATTTTTGCTGAGGGAGGCAGGCCGGACGACGATGATGACACCGAGTTGTGAGGGCTAGGGGGGTGGTGGCGGGGCGGGGGGTGGGGGGCTCGGGGAGCTGTTACAGCGGTCGGACTCTTATGTGTCAATTCATCCCGATGATTAAGTTGACGAGCAGCGGGAGGACGCCGGGGAATACCGTGGAGCATCATTAACCTTTTCTGCCTCCTATTTGTCCTGCTCCTGCGCGCACGCCGCGCGCCGGCGCGCACGCAAAAAGACCCGGGCGCACTTTATCTCTTTTCACTTTTATTTCCACCCCACTTTCCCCCCTCTCCTTACATGCGTTTCTCGTCCTTTCTCTCCCTCTGTATGCCTCTATGAGAGAGGGAGGGGGGGAGGGAGAGAGAGAGGGAGAGAGGGAGGGGGGGAGACACAGAGAGAGGGATAGGGAGAGGGAGAGAGAGAGAGAGAGAGAGGGAGGGAGAGGGAGAGAGGGAGAGAGAGAGAGAGAAAGAGAGGGAGGGCGAGAGGGAGGGAGGGAGAGGGGGAGGGAGAGAGAGAGGGAGGGAGAGAGAGAGGGAGAGGGAGAGTTTGGAGGCAGGAGCCCCAGTCAGCCGGTGAGGAGTGTTAGACAGGGTGCACAATTGTGCAGAGACAGCAGAATCTCTCTTGAACAGAAGTGTCTTGCATTATTTAGAAGACATACTTGTGGCGAAGATATGGATGGATTTTGGCCTACTTTGATTCCCTCTCCACGCCGCCTGAAACGGGCTCACCGCCAGGGAGCTGTAGTGTACACACACACACACACACACACACACACACACACACACACACACACACACATATATATATATATATATATATATATATATATATATATATAATATATATAGGTTTCTGGATTTTCTCGATCCACTAGCGGCCGCAAATCAAATGCAAAGGTCAGTTTTATTTACAGCAGAAAGCTGCACGTAACGGGGGGCCCGAGATCTGCACGAGGTGTTTGTCCAAATCTCGACTCTTCAGCCTCCTCGAGTCATATCCGCCCCCCTCCTCCTCCTCCCCCCCAACCATTTCCAACCAAACCCCAATTCAATTAAGTCAATTAAGCAAACACACTCAGTAAATTAAATCAGTTCATCATCTTTCTCTCTTCCTCCCAGCCCAGCGTTTTCCCCCTCGCAAATCACCCGGTCATCACCGGGTCGTAAAAACCCCCAGCAGCCTCAAAAACAAACACGCGGACGGCGGCGGAGGCTCTCCGCCAATGGCGTGCTGCCTCCTCCCGTCACCGAGACACGTCAAGCACGCACACATACCATCATCCTCCTCCTTGCCCCCTACACAAACAGAGCCCTTTGCCCCCCCCTCACCCCTTCCCCAAGCAAACAGCCACTCGCTGCTGTGTGTCGTAGGAGAGACTGGAGGGAGGGGGGGAGGAACAATGGGGCTTCACAATGCTGCTCCTCTCTAATCAGCTTTGCCATACGAGTAAAGCCAGATGCAGAACGTGGCCGTGTGTCCGCGGGCTTGGTTATCAGCAGCTCGCGGGTTCAGTGCATGTGCTCAGCGGCCCGACGCGCGAGGGCCCAGTAGGGCCAGGAAGAAGAAGAAGAAGAAGAAGAAGAAGAAGAAGAAGAAGAAGAAGAAGAAGAAGAAGAAGAAGAAACTTTGGAGGTTACACTCAGCAACTTCCAGCCCTATTTTCTACCCCCACCCAGCACCCCACCCAGCTCCTCACCCCCGCTCCCCACCTTATCCTTTCTCCTCGTGTCTGTCTGCCCTTGCACATCCTCGCCCTGCCTTCCTCTGGGGCAGACTCGGGAGCCAGGGAGGAAACGATGAGGATCGGGACAATGAAGGAGGCCGTGTCAGCTTCCTGCCCCGGCCTTGAGTCCTCCTCCTCCTCGTCCTCGTCCTTGTCTTCCTCCCCGGCCAGGGGACGCCGGGCTGGATCATCAGCACGCTGACTGGCGGCGCGGGGGGGGGGGGGGGCACGCACGAACTTTGTTTATACTTTTACGGTTTTCCTCCGCAAACACGGGGAATGAAGGGAATAACGGAGGGGAGGAGGAGGAGGAACCTGCGATTAATTCTGTGCAAATCATTAAAATAGCACCCCCGAGGGAAGGAGTCGTATTTATACAGTAGCAGCTATTTTAAGACGGACCAGGGTTGCGTCCCCCCCCCCTCCTCCTGCCCCCCTCTTCCCCAAAACGAAGTGTCACATCCTTCTAGAGAGATGTATCACCGCTTCACAAGACGCTAAGCCAGGAAGCCCACGGCGCACCGGAAAAGGAGGAAAAAAATTCCAACATACCAGAACACACATTCATTCTTATTTTCCAATCAATTCCCGCCCCGCGAGACAAGGATTTCATATCTCGTGCCATGACAGAGAAACCAACAGCAAATTGAAATTCATCTTCTGCGTTGCAGCAATATCTGCCCCGCGTTATCTCCTGCAGCCGCGCTCCTTAATAAAGATAGCCTCGTTGCAGGAGTATTCTGGCAGCTGTGGAAGGACTCGGGGAGGAGGAGGGGAGGAGGGGAGGAGGAGGGGGGGTGGAAATCACTTACGGACTCCATCAGACTGCATTTCTTCAACTGCATATGTTTATTAATCTTGCTCCTCTTTTTCTTCTCCCGGCAGGGAGTTTGTTTACCCGCTGAGTGGAAGATCCTAAATGTTAGGTGGTCATATGAGGGTTGCTCTGGGAAACGCTGCACGGACGCCCCCCCCCCGTCCCCCCGTCCCCCCCCCGCCCGCACGTGACTCGGCCACAACGAAGCAACGCCTTAAACTGGGTTGCTCGCACGCACACACGCACACGCACTCGCAAACCTATACTTGTGGGGACCCCTCACTGACTACATTCATTCCCTAGCCCTTAACCCTAACCATCATAACTACCTGCCTAACCTTTAACCCTTACCCTTACCCTAACCTTAACCATCATAACTACCTGCCTAACCTTTAACCCTTACCCTAACCTTAACCATCATAACTACCTGCCTAACCTTTAACCCTTACCCTTACCTTAACCCTAACCTTAACCATCATAGCTACCTGCCTAACCCTTAACCCTTACCCTTACCCTAACCTTAACCCTAACCTTAACCATCATAACTACCTGCCTAACCTTTAACCCTTACCCTATCCTTAACCCTAACCTTAACCATCATAACTACCTGCCTAACCTTTAACCCTTACCCTATCCTTAACCCTAACCTTAACCATCATAACTACCTGCCTAAGCTTTAACGCTTACCCTTACCTTAACCCTAACCTTAACCATCATAACTACGTGCCTAACCTTAACCCTTACCCTTACCCTAACCTCAACCCTTAACCTAACCCCAGCCCTTAACCCTAACCTTAACCATCATAACTACGTGCCTAAGCTTTAACCCTTACCCTTACCTTAACCCTAACCTCAACCCTTAACCTAACCCCAGCCCTTAACCCTAACCTTAACCATCATAACTACGTGCCTAAGCTTTAACCCTTACCCTTACCTTAACCCTTAACCCTAACCTTAACCATCATAACTACGTGCCTAACCTTAACCCTTACCCTTACCTCAACCCTCACCTTAACCCTTAACCTAACCCCAGCCTTTAACCCTAGCCTCAACCATCATAACTACGTGCCTAATCTTAACCCTTACCCTAATCTCAACCATCATAACTACCTGCCTAACCTTTAACCCTTACCCTAATCTCAACCCTTACCCTTAACCTAACTCCAGCCCTTAACCCTAACCTTTACCATCATAACTACGTGCCTAACCTTAACCCTTACCCTAACCTCAACCCTTACCCTAACCTTAACCCTTACCCTAATCTTAACCCTTAACCCTTACCTTAACCATCATAACTACGTGCCTAACCTTAACCCTTACCTCAACCCTCACCCTAACCTTAACCCTTAACCTAACACCAGCCTTTAACCCTAACCTCAACCATC
This sequence comes from Lampris incognitus, assembly GCF_029633865.1. Lineage (NCBI taxonomy): Eukaryota > Metazoa > Chordata > Actinopteri > Lampriformes > Lampridae > Lampris > Lampris incognitus. The sequence continues at coordinate 12,499,049 of NC_079219.1, forward strand.
ATAACTACGTGCCTAATCTTAACCCTTACCCTAATCTCAACCATCATAACTACCTGCCTAACCTTTAACCCTTACCCTAATCTCAACCCTTACCCTTAACCTAACTCCAGCCCTTAACCCTAACCTTTACCATCATAACTACGTGCCTAACCTTAACCCTTACCCTAACCTCAACCCTTACCCTAACCTTAACCCTTACCCTAATCTTAACCCTTAACCCTTACCTTAACCATCATAACTACCTGCCTAGCCTTTAACCCTTAACCTAACCTAACTTTAACCTAATCCTAATTCTAACCTTAAACGTCCCCATAAGGTAGGTGGTTTCAGGTTTTTCTATCCTAATGGGGAGATTTGGTCCGCATTAGGGTGAGAAAAACCTGGTATCCACACACACACACACACACACACACACACACACACACACACACACACACACACACACACACACACACACACACACACACACACACACACACACACACACACACACACACACACACACAGGTCAAGGGCACAGACACGGGGGCAGACGGTAGGCTGAGATGAGTGTTTGCCATCTTCAGGGCTGTGTGCCCTTTCTGGAGCGATTAGTCAAAGCTCAGCTGTCTAATTAATGATGCTGCAGACATGTCATCTCCTCTGCCGACTGGGGGTAAAACACAGTCGAGGAAACAAGGGCTTGCCTGTCTGTCTGCCTGCCTGTCTGTCTGCCTGCCTGCCCGCCTGCCTGCCTGCCTGCCTGCCTTTCTGTCTGCCTGCTGCACATTTTATTAGCTAAGCGGATCCGTGCACGTTGTTGAGCGAGGAAATACTGCTGTACCGCACCCCTCCTCAGGTCCGAGACCCCCCCCCCACCACCACCACCACCACCTCCTTCATCTTGTTTTTGGTCTCTCTCCTTCCTGCCAGTCCAGACGTCCTGGTGTGCCTGGGCTAATATTGTGCTAGTGACTCAACCGTTAACCGAAATAGTGGGGTGGGCTGCGGGGAGGCCGCATCTCCGTCTCCTCCTCTTCTTAGTCACTGCGAAAGGATGCTCTGTTCTGATTGGGGGAGGAGAGGGCTGGAATAATAAAAAAAAGAAAAAAGAAAGTGTAGCAACTTCTTTTTATTTCAAATTTTTTTTAACTTTTTCCCTGCGAGAAATTTTGAGCATGACTGTCGGGCGTGACTTTGAGAGGCGCCGAGGGAGGCCTCGAGTAAAGCCGGCCAATTTGCTCTCAACTGAGCGACGTCAGTCAACCCGCATCGATCCACCTTTTAAGTGCAGCTCCCTCAATGGCAGAACATGTTAATGTTATTGAGCCGGCTGGAGATGTGAAGAACTGCCAAGGAGTAAGGGGTGGTGAGGTGGCGGGTGGGGTTACCGGTAGGGGGAATAGAGTCTATCTTCCTCCCACTGTGTTTGGCCAAAACAAAAAAGCCAATACCGCAACTTTCAGTGGAATCAGCACAAGGAGCAAACAGGAGGGCGAAAGAAAGAAAGAAAGCAAAGGGAGGTGGGTGGTGGGAGGAGGAGGGGGGGGGTCCAAAGGGATTTACTGCCAGGAGCCTAGCATTACGTGTAATGGATATGCTTGTGTTATTGGTGTAAGCTAAGCCCGCTGTTCTTCTTGCGGCATGGCAGAGGTGACAGAATAAGGCAGGTGTAACAGACCGAGAGTCTGGGCAGCACTGAAAGAAGGCCGACGCTTCAACGCCTCGGGCTCAACAGGTGAACTCAGGTGTACATTTGCTGCACCTAATTGATACAGGTGTGTGTGTGAGTGTGTGGGGGTGTGTGAGTAGGTATGCAGACGTGCGTGTGTGAGAAGCTGAGGTAAGGAAGGTGGAGGTGGAGGTTTGAGAGGGTGGTGTGGGTGTGAGAGGCTGCGGTAAGGAAGGTGGAGGTGGAGGTTTGAGAGGGCGGTGCGGGTGTGAAAGGCTGCGGTAAGGAAGGTGGAGGTTTGAGAGGGTGGCGTGGGTGTGAGAGGCTGGCGGTAAGGAAGGTGGAGGCTTGAGAGGGTGGCGCAGGTGTGAGAGGCTGCGGTAAGGAAGGTGGAGGTGGAGGATTGAGAGGGTGGCGCAGGTGTGAGAAGCTGAGGTAAGGAAGGTGGAGGTTGAGGTTTGAGAGGGTGGTACAGGTGTGAGAGGCTGAGATAATAAAGGTGGAGGTTTGAGAGGGTGGTGCAGGTGTGAAAGGCTGAGATAAGGAAGGTGGAGGTGGAGGTTTGAGAGGGTGGTACAGGTGTGAGAGGCTGAGATAATAAAGGTGGAGGTTTGAGAGGGTGGTGCGGGTGTGAAAGCGCTGAGATAAGGAAGGTGGAGGTTTGAGAGGGTGGTGCGGGGTGTGAGAGGCTGCGGTAAGGAAGGTGCAGGTGGAGGTTTGAGAGGGGTGGTGCGGGGTGTGAGAGGCTGCGGTAAGGAAGGTGGGAGGTGGAGGTTTGAGAGGGTGGTACAGGTGTGAGAGGCTGAGATAATAAAGGTGGAGGTTTGAGAGGGTGGTGCGGGGTGTGAAAGGCTGAGATAAGGAAGGTGGAGGTTTGAGACGGTGGTGCGGGTGTGAGAGGCTGCAGTAAGGAAGGTGGAGGTGGAGGTTTGAGAGGGTGGTGCGGGTGTGAGAGGCTGCGGTAAGGGAAGGTGGAGGTTTGAGAGGGTGGTACGGGTGTGAGAGGCTGAGATAAGGAAGGTGGAGGTTAAGGTTTGAGAGGGTGGAACGGGTGTGAGAGGCTGAGATAAGGAAGGTGGAGGTTAAGGTTTGAGAGGGTGGTACGGGTGTGAGAGGGCTGAGATAAGGAAGGTGGAGGTGGAAGTTTGAGAGGGTGGCGCGGGTGTGAGAGGCTGCGGTAAGCAAGGTGGATGTGGAGGTTTGAGAGGGTGGTGCGGGGAACCTCCTCCGAAAGCTTCCTGGATGATGGTAAGGTATCTCTGGTCGACGGTCGCCCCAGGCTGCTCCTGATCCCCGCCACATTCCTCTGAAGCCGCGGCCAGGACGGGAAGAGCAGACTACTGGGAGCTTCCCGGTCTGGCCGGGGTGAACCCCAACACCCCCACACCCCCCACCCCCCACCCTCGCCGCAGGAAGTAGCCATTGTTCCAGCACATTGCACCCGTCTCACTGAGGCATCCCGTTGCTGCTGTGGCTCCCAGAAGGCTAGAGAGGGGACGAGGGAGAGGGACTGATTGTTCCCTGCTTAAACGTGCCACAGATGGGGCTCCGGCAGGGGAGGCTCGCTGTTTGCTTTAGAGAGTCCAGGCGTTTGCTTTGCAGTCGTGGTGTACGGGAGGCTCTGGGGGATAGAGGAGGAGTACAGAGAAAGGGGAGAAAATGAAAGAAAAGGAGAACAGAGGAGGGGGAGGAAGAGGAGGAGAGAGAGTAAGACAGAGAGACAGAGAGTGGGTGAGAGAGAGAGAGAGATCAAGAGACTTCACAAGAGAGCAATAGAGAGAGAGAGAGAGAGAGAGAGAGAGAGAGAGAGAGAGAGAGAGAGAGAGAGGAGAGAGAGAGAGAGAGAGAGATCAAAGAGACTTCACAAGAGAGCAATAGAGAGAGAGAGAGAGAGAGAGAGAGAAAGAGAGAGAGAGAGAGAGAGAGAGAGAGAGAGAGAGAGAGGAGAGAGAGAGAGAGAAGAGAGAGAGAGAGAGAGAGAGAGAGAGAGAGAGAGAGAGAGAGAGAGAGAGAGAGAGAGAGAGAGAGAGAGAGAGAGAGAGAGGAAGAGGAGATGGGAGGAAGACCTCGACTAATATAATGTCAGTGTGAATATAGTGTCAGCGCCGAGAGGGGAAGACAGATGATACAGCCATACAATGATAGGGTTGCTGGGCTGGAGACTCCTCAGATCCTCCTGTTTCCAAACAGAGAAATATAGACTTGGAGATAATGGAGGGAGGGAGGGAGGGAGGGAGGGAGAGAGAGAGAGTGAGTGAGAGAAAGAGAGAGAGAGAGAGAGTGAGCGGAGAGAGAGAATGTGCAAGGAAAGGAAAAAAGAGGAGAAGAGCGGAGGGGATGAAATGCAGAGTACCCAGCCTGCATCCATCATGTGGTTTGGTGCAGAAGCCATTTGTACCTATTGTTCCCCATAATTTGTTTTCCTCAGTGCCTGCAAATGGAGGGATTTTGCAGGGGTGGGGGTGAGGGGGGTGGGGGGTGGGGGTGGGGGTGGTGGGGGCTGGGTGACAAAGCTAAGGCAGCCATTTATTTGTGGGCTAATTACATAAGTGAGACAGCATAATTAGACGTATAGATAAATAGACAAAAAGGCGGAGGGAAGATGCAGGGAGGGAGATCGGGCTGGGGAGGAGTGCAGATCAGTTGGCACAGATGAAAGCCGCGGCCCTCTCCCTTTCGCGTGGAGGGACTGCGACGAAAGAGAGGGGCATGTTGAAATGTTGGGGGGGGGGGAGTAGACGACAGAGAGATTGAGGGTGATAAAGTGAAAGGAAAGGAGAAAGTGAAAGAGAGAGAGGGCGAGATGGAAGGGATAAAAGATGAGAGGAGAGGAGAGAAAAGCCCTCTTCACGGCCTGCACTTTGAGGCGCAGCCCGGTGCTGCCGGAATACCCACCCGTTTAATACACCTGCCCAGCAGGAGGGGCGAGGAGGGAGATGCGAAGAAACGTTGGGGAGAGGCAGAGAAAAAGGCATGAGAGAGAGAGAGAGAGAGAGAGAGAGAGAGAGAGAGAGAGAGAGAGAGAGAGAGAGGAGAGAGAGAGAGGAGAGAGAGAGAAAATGGGAAGGCAGATATCCTCGCTGCTCCTGCAGATCAAAGGCAGCGTGTGCTTCCAGGAGCTTGTTTGTTGTGGCTTGTTTGCCAGGGTTCCTCCTCCTCCTCTATGTGGGAGGTCACGGCTAGACCTGGCCTGCTCTCCCGGGCAGAGTCAAACCTCAGCACCGGCACACGCCGGACCCCCCGCAGGCACACACGGCCATGCCCGCCAGAGACAAACGGAAGCGTTCGAAAACCGTACACTGAGGCGTCCGGTTGGCGTCTGTCGCCGGTTCGAATCCCCGTGATAAGCCGGATGTGGGTGTGTGTCCTGGTCGCTGCACTAGCGCCTCCTCTGGTCGGTCGGGGCGCCTGTTCGGGGGGGGGGCTGGGGGAATAGCGTGATCCTCCCACGTGCTACGTCCCCCTACTGGCGAAACTCCTCACTGTCAGGTGAAAAGAAGCGGCCGGCGACCCCACATGGTTTGGAGGAGGCATGTGGTAGTCTGCGGCCCTCCCCAGATCGGCAGAGGGGGTGGAGCAGCGACCGGACGGCTCGGAAGAGTGGGGGGTAATTGCTGGGTAGAACTGGGGAGAAAAAAGGGGGAACCCCCCCCCCCAATAAACTGCACCCTAAGATAAAACTGCCCCATAGAAAACACACTGTGGAGAGATATTTTAAGCAAACTGCTGAGCGGATGAAGATCGTGCTAGGTTAGCGTCGGCTAAGCTAGCACATATACTATTTTCTAGTTTTCCCCCTCTCGTACTCTTATTATCTGCTTGTTGGTGAGTTGGGTGTGTGTCACCGGTCTTCCAGGGATATAAAAAAAAACCACGGGGGAATGATGGATGGGCCTTCAGTAAAGCCCCCTGATGGCGGGCTGGTTAAACCAGCTGACCAAAGAATGGAGGTTAGTCGGCGCTCCTCGGAGGCCTATTCAGGCCGGCCGGAGGGGAGTTCTGGAGCCGTCACACTTTAGATTAGCCATTCAGCGGTCTATAGACCGCGGCCTAACTGCCCCCGTCTCTCCGGCCGGGGCTCTGACACACTATACAGGCTGGAGTCGACCCGCTGATTGTCTCGGCCAGTTCTTTAAAAACCAATTTAAACCCCCGTTCCTTTGTCTCTCTCCCCAGAACTCTAACCGGGACACATTGTGTGTGTGTGTGTGTGTGTGTGTGTGTGTGTGTGTGTGTGTGTGTGTGTGTGTGTGTGTGTGTGTGTGTGTGTGTGCACACAACACAAGCCCACAACCGTGCTTGTGTGTGTGTGTGTGTGTTGTGTGTGTGTGTACATGTGTATGTGTACGACTTTTATTATGCCGAGGTTAAAGTTTTGCATGCCGAGTGTCTGCGTGCGTGACATTCTGCTAAATGAGCGGGGGCAGGGGGAGGTGGGGAGTCTCAGAACTGGTCCAGACTGGTTTTTCGGGTGAAAAGAGAGGGTGCATTGGAGAGAAATCAATGGCCCAATTCAGTCCATTACAGCCATGACTGTTGCTGTAATGGTGTGGAAATGGACGGCGGTCATGTGGATCCCTTTCGTACCTCCAGGCTCGGATCACAACTGAGGCTCCGATTCATTTCCCCAAGCTTTGATTAAAAAAAAAAAAGGGGGGGGGGGGAAGAAAAGGAAAAAAAAAGACTTTGGGAATTTCAAAGCCTCTCACATGACGGTGGCGAGGAAAGAGAACCGTCCATTCTGTGAAATAGATGGAACTTGCATTCTGCCAGCTTCGCCAAAGGAC
>NC_079219.1:12505686-12593186 GCF_029633865.1 Lampris incognitus
TCCTCCCAATTTTTCAGCCTATTTTAACTTTATCGCTCAAACAGTTGCCTCTGGGGGATGAGTCTCGTTCCACCTTGTTAAAAAGAAGGGGAGGGGGAGTGAGAGAGAGAGAGGGGGGAGAGAGAGAGAGAGAGAGAGAGAGAGAGAGAGAGAGAGATAGCCCAGGAATGAGTGGTGACAAATAGCTCTCTGATGAGTGCTTTGAGAAGCCTCTGTTTGCCATTCTCACGGGCCATATGCGAGGGAGAAGGCCCACACGTTGAAAGGAGAAGGGAGAGGAGAGGGATGGAGAGGCGGGGGGTGGGGTGGGGTGGGGTGGGGGTGGGGGTGTAGGTGATGTGAGTTTGGGCACTTGAGCACTCGGTGCTCTAACTTGTGTCCCACAGCACTGTTTAACATGCCCCAAGCCGTCTCTCCTGGCAGTTAATTAGAATCCAATAAGGTTGCCGCCTGTTGGTCATTGTTCCTCCAGTGTGTTTACCCTTTCCAGAGGCTCCATTCGCTGCTTAATCTGCCGAGAAGCTGAATGTCAATAGGTCAGGCCCAGACTCCTGAGCCCTGAGAGAGAGAGAGAGAGAGAGAGAGGGAGAGGGAAGGACGGAGGGTAGAGGGATGGGGGAAAGAGGAGGAGGAGGGAGGATCAGGGGGACGGATGCAGGAGAGGGGTCATTTCTCTCTCCTCTCTGTGTTTTCTAACTCCCATTCGCCACCAGTTGTCCCCCCCCCCCCCCCGGCTTCTCTCCCGCTTCCCCTCTTCTCCTCTTTTCTTCTCACTTCTAATCCATCCTCTTGATTGTTCTAAGCTGCTTTCAGACAGCCCTTGGGAGGGGTGGGGGGATAGGGGATGGGGGCGGGTGGGTTATGGAGTCGGTTTTAATTAAGATTTAAAAGAAGACTCCCCCCCCCAAGAAAGGAGATTTAAGTGCGGGATGGGCCGAGCAAAGCGAGCGAGCGGCGATAGGACAGATTGTAGGGAGGGCTCGACAAAATATCCGAAATCGGTAAAACGAGGAAAATAAAAGGAAGATATTATCTGACACACATAGGCCCAAACACACCCAAACACGGACACAAACACCACACCACTGCGAGGTTTGGGGTAGCTAAGCCAAATGGGATTTTTTTCTTTTTTTTCATTTGTAATCAAGCAGCACAATCTATATAGATTGATCTCAACTTCCTGTGATTTATACCATATCCTGTGAGGGCGATATGGGATCAGCGCTACCCAGCAGGCGAGCTGAGGGAGTTATTTCCACACTCTGTCTAATGATTGATCATCTCACCAGATGGACTTAAGAGCCTGTAACGCTCCACTTGTTTATCAGAATCCCGAACCTGAGGGCTTCCAGTACATGTGACCTGAAAACAAAGCGAGCGAGACAGCGAGAGAACGAGAGAGCGAGACAGAGAGAGAGAGAGAGAGAGAGAGAGGGATGAAAAAAGCATGTAAAGCATGGCAGAGTTGGCGAGCGGGCGGTTCTGCAGGAGTTAAAACTGGGTTCTTGTTGCGTGCCCAGATAACTGTTGACAGATAGTGAATCCATTTGCCTGCCTAATGCGGTTTTTCCTTGGGTGGCAAGGTTACACTACCGGAGACCATGGGCGTCCTTGTTAAGACACGTAATTAACAGGCTTAGACAATGAGTGATTTCTCCGTAGGAGTCTGGCCATCAAAGATACGGGCGCTGCTGCCGTCCATCTTTCCCCTACTGCTACCCAGCCACAGTTGTTGTACTTCCCTAAACAAAATGTACGCCTTGTTTTTTTGGGGGGGGCCCTTGCGGTGCATTGTGGGAAAGGACACACGCATGTTATATTTGGCAAAACAGGGCCATATGACACATTTGGCGCCCAAAGAGCGCCCCTCCCCACCACCACCCCCGCAAAAAAAACCAAAAACACACACAATGAAGTGTTTAACTTCATCAAGCCATTGACGTTGGTGCAGCCGGCAAGGTGTTAAATGCCTGGCAAGGGTCAAGGGCCCGACCCACAGCATTCTCTGGCAGGCCACATCCCAGCACACAGCAACCATATGTCCAGGATTCTACGCTGATGAGCCAACCTACCCAGCAGGACAAAAACTTGTTCACACCCATTTGACTCTGAGGAAATCTGCAATTCCACGCTGGGATTGGAGCAGAATGCAGCACTAGCCCGGCCAGCAGCCTTTTAGGCACACATGGGGGGGTGGGGGGGTGGGGGCTGGGGGTGGACTAACACATTAGAAGATGCGGATCCACAAGACGAGGAAGGAAAAAAGGGGAGCGAGATAGACAACGACCTTTACGACGCATGGCCGGCGGATAAGCCTGAGCTGGCGCCGGGCTCACTGGCCCATCTCCTGCACCTCCAGTGCCCTTCTCCACCCCCTCGTAGCCCACCACCACCACCCCCCTCCCCCCCCGAGACGGTTCTCCCAGCGCACGCGACTCAGTCACTCGCAACTCCGTTAATAAGGCCAGCCGTAAACGCCAGGCTAGATATGCAGGGATGAAAGACACTCCTCTCATGTGGTAGCTTTGAGGATGCGTTGCTGTGAGTTGGGGCGGGGGGGGGGGGGGCGGGGCGGGGGGCGGGGGGTGGGGGTGGGTGGTTAGGAGAAATGGAGCTTTATAGATTAATGCTGTGCTTTAATGGGGCACAGTAAAGCCGTGCTGTTGTGAAATAATAGTGTCCCCCCCCCCCACCCTGTTTGTGTAGTAGCTCTGAGATGTTTGCCGTGTGCGAAAAAAGTTCCCCCCCAACCCCCCCCCCCCTCCCCCCTCGCTGGCCGAAGGTAAAGAGAGCGCCGTCGCCGTGAAATAAAGTCTTGCAGGGATCCTGGGGGAGGAATAGATCACCACGTATATTCTTTCACTGCAGCGATTAATATCGGGGGAAAAAAAGGTCAAACTTGACTTGGAATTGGTCCAGTATATCACAGTTAAAGTCAAGGCCCACATTTCATATATCAAGTCCCGCTGTGATGTCTCATCAGCCCGGTCACACTGGAGAGACTCGCGTCGCACACCATCAAAGATTGATGGGTTGTCCTACTTAAAGACAGGAGGTGGGGGTGGGGTGGGGTGGGGTGCGGGGTAGGGGGGGGGGAGCTTTGCATTTTCCGACTGACACAGGCGGGCGTTTGGGTGGAATGCGTCGACGGTGGGCGCGAGGTGGGTGCAGCCCGCGGCCGTCGCCCCCGTCATCGCCGCTATGGGGGCCCGGTTGTTGAGCGACGCCAGGGCGGTGGCGCAGCTAAAGGTCCGCACCCCCCCCCCCCTCCGAGATACCCGGGGAGAACTTGCAAATGCTGCATTTTGTAATCAGCACTTACGAGGCAGTGCCGGGCTGACTCAGGAAGTCAAAGACGAGGATTTAGTCTTCCATCTCCCCCCCCCCTCCCCTCCCGCCCCCTTACTTCCTCCTCCTCCTCCTCCTCCACCCCTCTAACGGAAGACAAAACAAACTGACAGAACAAACAGGCCGACTGCTCCGAATCCTTCTCCCTCCAACACACCACCCTCGACCGTCCCCTCCATCCACCGCTCGCTGCCATCCTCCCTTTCTTCTTGTTCAGAGTGCTTGCTTAATAATTAATTGATTAATTAGTTCGCTCATTAATCATTTATTCATTAATCACGGCCTGATTTTTCTAGGGGGAAGCGGCACAATCTGAAAAAAAAACCGCTGACTTCACATTTCACTCTAATTACGCTCCTTTGCTAATCAACGCTTAAGAAATGGAGTTTCAGGATCAGGAAATTAGTTTTTCCTCTTCCCTTCTTTTTCTCAACACGAAGCAGGATGTATGGAGGTCGGGCAGGTAACGTCCCCCCCCCCCAGTCCCCCAGTCCCTCTCTTGTTCTCTGGAAGTTCCTCGTCATCACTAATTTTAAAAGGGGGAGTTTCAAGCAAGTGGTAATCTCATGCCGAGAGTCAAGTTTTGATTTTTAATTAAAACCTCGCCTTTCTCTCCAGCTCCTGAAAAAGGGGGAGGGGGAGGGGGAGGGGAGGAAATAGTTCTGGTGGCCAGGTAACGCTCGCTATTAAAGGACTATTAGAAGGCTACAAGAGGAGACAAGTTTTGGGATGTAAAAAAGCAGACGCAATTGTTTTCCCCGGGATCCACGCCCCCCCCCCTTCCCGGGGAGAGGGGGGTACTTTATTTGGGGGCCTGGAATGATGCGCCACGGGTACAGAGGTGGGGAGATCAAAAACCACATGTGCTGGAAAGATGAATCCGCTAGGTAAAGTAAGGGGGGGGAAACAACATTGGGCCCCCGTTCATCAATCGGTCGTACATACGTAAATTTGTTCCACACGCCCGTGGATCTTTTAGCCCTGAGGTTTGTCTCGGGGAACCCGGGTAACCCCTGAAACGCAGACACCAATTAGCTTAACGCTGATGTCTTTGCAAGCCTGGGTGATTGCTCGTTGCAAGAGGTAGACGACACGTGCTAGGGGGAAGGGATTACAAATAACATCTGGCTTTGCTCTGCCTGTCAGACAATGTTGAGGGCTAAACAATCTCCCGGGGTGCGTAACAACACGTTTGTACGTACGAAGGGTTGATGAATGAGACTGAATGATACATGTTGAATTTTAAGCATCTTAGCCCCTTTGTGTATGTGCTGGCTGCTGAGTTCACAACAGCTCTGTTGCTCCTGGAGCCCAAGAGGGGCGATTATAAGCCATGGACGAGAAAATGTTACGTATCATTGGGGGCGGCACGGTGGCCCAGTGGTTAGCACTGTTGCCTCACAGCAAGAAGGTCCTGGGTTCAAACCCAAAGCCACTCCAGGTCCTTTCTGTGTGGAGTTTGCATGTTCTCCCCGTGTCTGCGTGGGTTTCCTCCTACCATCAGAAAGACATGCATGTTAGGGTTGATGCTCCTATCTGGGCCCTTGAGCAAGGCGATGGGAAGAAGAACTGGAGTTGGTCCCCGGTCCTGCCCACTGCTCCTATCCAACGGCTTAAGTGCAGAGAACACATTTCGATGTGACCTGAACAATGACAAAATAAACTGGCTTTCTTCATATTTAGGTGAGATTTGGTGAAATCAATGCAAGTGGGGCAGTGAGTCACTAGCAGTACGATTGATGCGTGGACATTACTCGGGTCCGCAACTCCCGTGCTCAAAGATCTGCCCGCTAGTTTAAGCAGCGGGCAAAGAAATAAACAGAAGCAAACCGGGACAGCTAATAAAAGCATTTAACGCCAGATTTAAACACACGAGCCATCCACAAAACACTACGTCTTTCACACATGTGCAACGCTCGATACGCCTCTCAGACCGCTCCGCGTCCCGGACCTGCCGCTTCTAGCTGAAGAACGACGGTGTGGTGCCCATCAGTTGCTTCAAAGGCAACAGGCGACAGTCGATATAGCCTGAGTGATGAAAACAAGTCAAGCCAACGGCCAAGAGGGGCTTCAAATTGGTGTCGCTGTATCTGGAACTACCCCTTTACCCTTTCCACTTCCGAAAAACCAACATATGAAGTAACGCTAATGAGGCTCTCGCCGAACCGGTGGGTTACGTTTTTAATTCAAACACGCACAAGACAAACAACTTCAACTTCAATGTGCCGCCGCCGCCGCCGACCGAGGCCGTCTCTCTCGTTCGTCTCACCAGGAACATACCGCAGCACAGGACAACGCCATAGACTGCCCCCCCCTCCTCTAATGAGATGCATGCATTTACAACATTACCACCCTCATTAAAAAATAATAAAAAATAAAAGAAGAAAAAAGTATGAATTATGAAATGCACTACTTCCTATCGCAAAGAGCCACGAGGGTCTCCACTGGGCTCAATTAGGAAGAGTAGGCCACAAATCCCCAGACTAAATTAATTGACACCCCAGGGCATTAGACCCAGAGTCCCGGTGCAGAGATTCCTTTGTTTTCATTTCCACTGTCTTTTAGAAAAAGCAAGGGGGGGGCGGAGGGGGGGCAATTTTAACATTATCTTTTCATTGTGATATGGATTTTTAATCTATTATTTATTTATTTGGTTTGTGTACTCATTTATGTCTGCAGCCGGGGAGCGATCGGCAGGGATAGAGGAAGCGACAGATTTATTCTTCTTTTTTCTTTTTCTTTTTTAAGTCCCTTACCCGCCTTTGAGCACTCTTCTCATCACATGTGGAGCACCAGCGCTGTTTTATCCAACATGTCAGTTGCTGTGCTCACTCTGAAGCAGGGCCTCTGCAAACAGCACAAGAGGCTAATGGTTTAAAAGTACGGTAAATTATACTGAAAGCCCTTCTAAACACTATTTAGAGAGGGAGGGAGACGGGAGGGGGGAAGGGGGGGAAGTGGGGGGGGGGGAGAGAGACAGACTGACAGAGAGAGAGAGAGAGAGAGAGAGAGAGAGAGAGAGGGGGAGAGAGGGAGGGAGAGGGAGAGAGAGAGTCAGTCAGTGGGAAAAGGAAAGGGGCAGGGACTTTGACACTGATTCAGCCAGCAGCCGTCTTGTGCTGAAAACACCAGGGGGTAAGCAGGGAACGAAATGACAAGACCGGCTCAATCAACATCTTGTCAAGACTGCTGGCTGATGTGTACAGACAATTTCATACCGTCCCCCCCCCCTCTCTCCCTCCCTCCCTCCCTCTCTTTTATATGGCTTTTTATTTCCTGTCCTCCTGCCAGCGAACCAGTGGGTCGCTATCTGTCTACATGGAGTAGGCAGCTCTGAGTGGGGGGGGGGGGGGGGGGGGGGGCTTTAAAACCAGCAGGATGACGCTCAGAGGTGTGTGCGCGTGATACACACGCGCGTGCGTGCGTTTCCGTGTGTCACAAGTGAGTGTTTCTATGGCACGTTGTCAGGCACTGCGGTACGAGGACCGCTCGAGCCTAGCGTACGCGCTCACGCACCAGCTATGTCACATCAGCACTCTTTGGCTGTCATGCTCTGCGCCCCCCCTCCCCCTCCTAACACCCCCCCCCCCCGGCCACCCCACCGAACCCCCTCCCCCTTCCTCTCTCCATCCGTACCTCTCTATCTGCTGCATCTGTCGTAGCAGGTGCCCAGGGAGAGAAGGAGAGCCGGCCGCTGCTTGCTCGTGCGGTCAGCCCCTCCGCCGTGCTGGCGTGTGAGCCGCCGCGGGAGCCGTGCCGGCGGAGGAAGGAGCCGTGCCGGCGGAGGGGGGAGCCGTGCCGGCGGAGGGGGGAGCCGTGCCGGCGGAGGAAGGAGCCGTGCCGGCGGAGGGGGGAGCCGTGCCGGCGGAGGGGGGAGCCGTGCCGGCGGAGGAAGGAGCCGTGCCGGCGGAGGGGGGAGCCCGTGCCGGCGGAGGGGGGAGCCGTGCCGGCGGAGGGGGGAGCCGTGCCGGCGGAGGGGGGAGCCCTCACAGCGAGCGCCCCGGAGACGGTCTGATTACAGCAGTCCATCACCTCCCCTCTCACACCCTCTCCCGCCGCGCAACTGGGAACTGACAGGAGCACCACTTCTCCCATTTCTACCTCCCCTCATTTGCTTCTCCTCTCTTTCCGGAGCCTACTTCCGTGCGGTTCCCCCCCCCCTCACCCCCTGCCCCCCGGTTTGTTTCTCAGCGTCGTGCTGACGAGCTGACACAAACTCCTGTGATTTCACACCAGCGGTGGAGAGTGAGAGAAAGGGGGGGGGGGCTGGAGATAGAGGAGTCATAGAGAAGGGGAGCTTGGAAGCTGGGCGACGGCAGGAAGAGCCCCGCAGAAGCAAATCAACAATTAGTGCCACCTTAGCCAACTCTGGAAGGGGTCTGCAAGGCATTGATTTCAGGGGGCACGGCTCACCGAGCGCAGAGGTATGAGTGATACACTGAGGAGTGGCAAGGGAGGGGGGGTCGTGGGTGAGTTTGGGGGCGGTGGCAGGAAGATGGTGGCTTTTAGAGGGAAGCAGGAGATAGACGAGAATATTCTGGGAGGAGGAGGAGGAGGAGGAGGAAGGGGGGGTGTTGGTCTCGGTGTGAGACACGATTTCTACAATGGGATAAAGGCTGAAAGGGGAGGATAGGAGGATTAAACTCCAGCAAAACAGCCCCTCAAAGGCTGTTAGCCTGCAATTCAGGCACCCAAAAAATGCAGAAAGAGAGAAGATATCATGGTGGTGGTGGTGGTGGTGTTGGGGGGGGGCCGGGTTCGGCTGAAACGCAAGTTGGGAGCGAAAGGGGCCGAGAGAGGCGAGGCCAGATGGAGGGGACGGGGAGAGGCCACCTACGAACCCAGCAGGTCCTAGAGTGAGGCAAACGCGCAGCTTCTCACACATTTACAGCAGGGATGCTGAGCCCCCTGATTGCCAGTGGGTCGGCGGGGGGTTTCTGTTATTAGCCCTCGTACCCTCAGAAGTGCTGTAGGAGTCATGTTAATGAGTTTATTTTGAGGCCAGCCAAATCCAACGCGAGATAGATGCAGGGTCCCCCCTTTGAAACGCACTCTGTTGCTCAGCTACCTCAGCACTATCGTCTCTGCACGCGCCGGCACGCGCGCACGCGCGCGCACACACACACACAGGAAGAGGAAGACAAAAGAGCCCGACTCAAAACAAAGGGATAACAATTCCATACAGAGAAAGGGAGCTTGCATTTTGCAGCCCGATTTAGAAGCCTTATCTAGACGAGGCACAATGGATGGCATTTGGGGAGAGGGGTTGTTTATTTCGAGCTTGACTCCTTCTCGCCAATTGCCTCGCTTTGTGTGGAGGCTATTTTGTCTGCTTTTCTTCTTCTCTTCCTCGTTTCTGTGCTGCGGTTGTGACCGTGGACAAGCTCGCCCCGGCGGGGCCCAAACCCCGCCTCCCTCCGCCGGCAGGGTTAAGACGCGCCCAGCGGACACCGGCTGCTATTTCTTAACATTGTGAATTATTACTGCGTGCTAGCAAATTGCCGAGGCAAGTTGAGAGCACTCGTGTTTACGGCTCCTACCGGACTGAGCGCGGTACTCCGGAGTAGCCCTGCGGTGGATGTGGACAGGGACACGGAATAAATGGTCTTAAAATAGGGACGGTCCCTTCTGCGAACACAGCTTGGATGGACCCTCTTAGAGGGAACAAACGCAGCCGGCTAAGTGTCGCGGTGCAGCCTCGGCAGAGTGGCCAGAGTGCCTGCATGCTTCATGCACTCCTCTGCTTTGACCGTCAGTATATTTATATATTTCCTGATGCTGGAAGTTTCGGCCTCGAACAATGGCTGAAGTGGGTTGAAGGTTGGGCGGTCTGGTTATGCCTGATTACTAAGACGCCATAATAGGTGATGACTGGGGCGACTTAGCGGCGTGTAAAGCGAGCCAAAGATTCATGGGGCAGTCAGGGGGTCATACGGAGTGCCATCATCATCTTTCAATTTTCAGTATTGTCTCCCCCCCCTCTCGCTCTATTTCTCTCTCTCTCTCACTCTCGCTCTGTCTTTCTCTCCCCCCCTCTCTTACACACATACACGCACACACACTCTGTCTGTCTCTCTCTCTTATACACACATACACACACTGTCTCTCTCTCTCGCCCCCTTTCTCTCTCTCTTACACACTCTCCATCTCTCTCCCCCTCTCCGTCTGTCTCTCTTGCACACAAACACACTGTCTCTCTTTCTCGCTCCCCCTTTCTCTCTTGCTCTCTTTCTTTGTCTCTCCCCCCTCTCTCTCACACACACACATACACACTCTCTCTGTCTCTGCCTCTCTCTGTCTCCCCCCCCCCCCATCTCTCCCAGACACACACTGACTCTAAGTCAGTCTAATTCCATCACAGCAGATGTCCAGCAGAGGATCACTGATGGCATCTGTCCGTCGACTCCAGATCCGCTCCTGAGCGTACCCGGCTCGGTCTGGAAGTTCGGACGGAGAAGCGAGTGTGAAGTTTGTGACGGAGCAGATGCAAGGCTCTTTAATGGGTCACGCTCCACTCGACCAGGCTGTTCTGCACCTTACTGACAAGAGGAAGCAAAGTCGCTGTGTGTCGAAGCAACTGCTAAATTTGGCCCCCGGCCCCCTGACAAGTTGCTTGGCCTATTAACAGTGCCCCACCCACCACACACACACACACACACACACACACACACACACACACACACACACACACACACACACACACACACACAGACTCAGGCGTACACAACAGGAACTCAAGCGTGTAAACAGACACAGACACACACAGGCAGACAGACACGAATTCATACACACACAAACAGACGTGCACACACCAGCCGCCCGTGCATCCAGTGGCATGAAATGATATTCCATTTTCAGAAATCCGGATTAAAACCTATCAGGCCAAATGTGTTTTGACCTTGTTACTGAGGGATGGAAAATTGCAGACGTGCACATACACGTGCACAGGGCGCAAAGGCACGCACACATCTTCACATGTGCACGTGCACAAACACACGCACACACGTGCACGGACTTCATGAAGTACAGCAGCCACTTCTTTAATTGCTTTATGCTTGGAGCACATGTAAACCACACGTATAAGCGCCATCTATACCTTAACCTGTTCACACACACACACACACACACACAAACAGACACACACATTCTATACCCCCCACCCCCACTGCAGAAATCTTGAAATGTCAATAGACCGCAGGGTCTCCAACCTTCCTTTTCCTGTGGGTTTTTAAAGGTAGCCAATAGACAAGCACCTTGCTCTGAGTGTACCGAAGAGTGGAAGTTGTGAGTTGTGTATGTGTGTGCGTGTGTGTGTGCGTGTATGCGTGTGTGTGTGTGTGTGTGTGTGTGTGCGTGTATGCGCGTGTGTGTGTGCCGCTGCAGCACAGTGGGAACAAGCGTCTTCACACCCACAGCTCCTACTTGTACTGACTGACTGCCTCTCCTCTTCCTCTCCTGCGCCGCTCTCGCTTTGTCTCGTTCCTTCCCTCCCTTCTTTTTCTCGCCTTCCCGTCAGAAATGTATTCATGTAATTAAGCTGCTAATACACCGTCTAAGAATTGTCTAATTCAGCAAGGAGGAATTAAAGGAATCTGGCATGAGTCATTAGCCAGTCGAGATGTTCTTCTGAGCGTCTCGGTGCGGGATCTGGAGAGCAGCGAATCACTCGTGTGGCGTGAAGACGCTCGCCACGGCGCACATCGGCACGCCACATTTACACGCCCGCACGCGTGTGCGCATGCGTACGTGCGCTGCTAATTGCCATATGTGAACACGTGAAATCGTATGTGGGTGACGGGGAGGAAAACAATCCCGCGCATGTAATCCATCTCAGGAATCGGCCAACGCGGTGAATTATTATCCATTGTTAACATTTAGAGACTCTGGGCAAGATGCTTAATTGCAATCAATGTTTGCACTGCAGCACGCACGAAGAGCGGCACAAGGACAGGCACGCGAAAACACCCGATGGCCCGTCAAAGCACAACGTCGGGCGCGGGCGGGCTGGCGGACTGTGAGCACGGCGTTTATTTGAGGGCACGGTGGGAAAATGCCAACCTCCGCTTATCGCCCGAGCAAGAAAATGCTCCACTTCTCATTGACGCTTTTAAATTGGTCTCTTGTGATGTGTAGCGCGAGACACACACACACACACACACACACACACACACACACACACACACGTGTGCAGCCATTGTCGTAGGGCTTTTCTAACACTGGCAAAATGGGGTGAAAGACAAAAGCTACTGGCAAGCTAATGTTTCTGGCAGTTTTGCCCGCTCGCAAGTCTATGAAGCTTGCATCTATAACTCCCTATAAGCATTTCTGGCAGTTTTGCCCGCTCATGCCTATGACGCTTGCATCTATAACGCCTTATAAGCATCTATAACTCCCTATAAGCATTTCTGGCAGTTTTGCCCGCTCATGCCTATGACGCTTGCATCTATAACGCATTATAAGCACCTATAACTCCCTATAAGCATCTATAACGCCCTATAAGGATCTATTGCATCTATAACGCCCATACTTTCCTATAATGTGTATTACAATGACTAACGGCTATATGGCGGAAGACTGTGAAATATCACTGAAGTGTCATTATGCATCTCTACAAAACTTCAGCAAAACAAGTTTGCTATGACGCATTATGACATTTGACAGATAAACAGGCTAATGATGACATATCTATAATGCATAAATCATTTTTTAAATTGACAATGTATCATAAAGGTGGTTATGAGGTGTCGCGAGGGCGTATACATGGTTATAATGAATCTTACAATGACTTATAGCTACACTTATAGGGCGTTATAGATGCAAGCTTCATAGAAAGTGTTACCAACAGTTTTTTTTTTGTTTTTTGGTAACACAGATGGAGACTGTAAGAATAGGCACACGTGGGAAACGGGGGTGGTGCGCTTCAGGGCAGTCGAGGCTCAACGGTCGAGCCGTGGAGGACTCACGTTCCTGATGAGTTCACTGTCTGGTGGTTTTGATTGTACCGATGGGGTTTTACAGAGGCAGGAGGGTGCTTCGGGTGGCGGGGCACACTCAGAGTACCCACCCACCCACCACCCATCTCAGATGAAGTGGATAATTGAGTGGGGAACAAAACACTGCCAACAAGCTCTTGAAGCCCCCTTTCAAAAAAAAAACTAGACAGAATGGAGTGAGAACGAAGGGGGGAAAGAGAGAGGGGAGAGAGGGAGCGAGAGAGAGAAAATCCCAGCAACCCTCTGGGGGGGAAAAGCTGCTATTGAAAAGCTATTAAACTTGCATTTAGCAGGATTGATTGGAAATGAAGAGGCCTATTAAAAGAGTGGGACAAGGGGACAATAGCCCGTCTCTGGCCGCCGTATGTTGCCCTCCTTTCAGCAGCTTTCTTCCTCCCCCCCCGGGGGGTGGATGGGGGGGGCAACCCTGTCTGTTTAAGCACCCCCACCAAGAGAAGCATTTCATGGGAGGGGAGGGGGATGGGGGGGCTTAGCACTGACTGAATAGAGCCCTCTTTATCTTCCCCTTTCCCCCACTCCCTTTCTCTTCAGTTCTCTACTGAGCCACAAAGAAGAGGGGTGAGAGAGAGACTGAGGGAAGGTTCTTTCTTTTTAAACACCGCCCCGCCCCCCGCTCCCCCCCCCCCCCACAATCCTAACTAGCTCACCAACCAACCAAGTACCTCTCTCTCCCCCTTCCTATCTCCCCCAAACGGATTAGTTACTTCTGGAGCTTTGCTTTGCCATCTTCCTCTGCCAATAGGGTTTGTAATACTCCATCTTCAGCATCGTGGCACAAACAGTTGGAACCGTGTGCGTGTGTGTGTGCGTGATTGTGTGTGTGTGTGTGTGTGTGTGTGTGTGTGTGTGTGTGTGTGTGTGTGTGTGTGTGTGTGTGTGTGTGTGTGTGTGTGTATGAAGACGGACCAGCCAATCCAGGAAGCGTACCGTACTTAAACACAGCGGCGGATCGGCAGCAGGTGTCTCCACTGACTTCCAGCGGGCTCAAGCGGACGGGTCCCCCGGGAACTTTAATGGAGTTTTGATTGTTTAACATCCACTTTTCCCCCCAAAAAGAAGGAAAAAAAGAAAAGCGCACCGAAAGAACGGCACATTTCCCTCCCGAGGAGTGTGCTTGCTCTGTGTCAAGCGGGCATGTAACCATATGGGTCCCGGGGAAAGAGGTAAATAAGTCATGAGGCGGCTCACATTTCCTCTGCTGGGGAAGAAATAGCCATTTCCAAACATGTCAGTCTCCTCCATCCCCGCAGCAACTGACATGAAAACAAGCGCGCGTGCAGGCGGTTCACGGGGAGGGTGCAGCCCCCCCCCGAATTACTTCCATTACCTCTTTTCCGAACCGCTTACCATTCGCCCTGCCGATCTGTGCTGGCGCTGCAGCGCCGCCCTGCTGGAGGAGCCGCCGCCCTGCAGCGGCTGTATCCGCACACCCCAGCAGCATTACTGACTGTTTGGTGCGTTTCATTGTGTTTTGTGGACACCAGTACAGACAACACGAGCTCCCTGCTAGCGGATGGTCATGTGATGGTTTTCTCTCCCCCCCCCCCCATCTTTTCGTTCAACAGCCACCCAGGCAGCCTACTTCTCCCAGCAGCCCCAGGACCAGGTGGTGGTGTCGGGGCAGTCGGTGACGCTGCCCTGTGTCATCGTGGGCTACCGGGGATGGTGCAGTGGACCAAAGACGGCCTGGCCCTGGGCGGCGAGAGAGACCTGCCAGGTATCGTCCAGTTTACTCCTCCCCCCCCCCCGTCTCTCTTCCGCCTCACTCTTGTCTGTTTTTGTCCAAGTGTCTTTCATTGTTTTCTTTTTTCACCTCCCCCGTCTCTCTCTCCCCCCCCCATTCTCTCTCTACCTCCCTTTCTCTCTCTCCCCATTCTCTCTCTACCTCCCTTTCTCTCTCTCCCCATTCTCCCCCCCCCCCCGTTCTCTCTCGCTCTCCCCCCTCTCTCTCTCTCTCTCCCCCATTCTCTCTCTCTCTCTCTCTCCCCCATTCTCTCTCTCTCTCTCTCTCTCCCCATTCTCTCTCCCCATCCCCCCCCCATTCTGTCTCTACCTCCCTTTCTCTCGCTCTCCCCCATTCTCTCTCTACCTCCCTTTCTCTCTCTCTCTCCCCCATTCTCTCTCTCTCTCCCCATTCTCTCTCTCTCCCCATTCTCTCTCTACCTCCCTTTCTCTCTCTCTCCCCCCATCCCCCCCCCCCATTCTGTCTCTACCTCCCTTCCTCCCTGGCTCCCGTGCTCGTGGTCTGCACTGCTTGGTGCGGCTGGTTGTTGCTCCTGCTCTCTCCCTGTCTGTCTTGCCCTGATCAATGCCAGGTCTCATTAGAAAACACGGCTTTGTCTGTCAGCCGGTGAAGTTTAACACAAATGAATGGCGAGGGAACAAATATACTGCAGACAGGCCGGCCGCTGCTGCGGACACGTGGGGCTTTAATTTGTTGTTTAGCATTTTGAGGGCTTTGCGGAAAGGTGGATAATCAATTGGCTTTTGTCACACATTGACATTTAAATGTGTGGCGGAGTGGTGAGAAGGTGGCGCGGCTCCCTCCCGACCTCCGCCGCCCCGTCTTTATTGTTTCTGTGGGTAAAGGACAGCCTCCTCGCGGCGCAGCCCTCACGTGTCGCACGCCCCGCCACATGTCGTTCTGCTAGCGCAACTGTTCAACGGCTGGCCTGGGGGAGGCGCCGCAGCCTTCGTTCCCCAGACACCGTCCGGATGTGGGCCACTTCAGGCAACGATGCGGCACTGATGGCCTTCTTCTGGCCCTGACAACATCCATCTTGTCAGGGCCAGAAGTTGCCCACATGTTGCCCACATGTATCATAGCAAACATGGCCCAAATATGCCACATCAAATGTGGGCCTTTTTTGGCAAAGATGCGGTGTTGTGGGCAACATGTGATCTGGATGTGACCCTGAAGTGGCCCCGTGTGGTGAATGGTGAATATGGCCCAAATATAACAAAACAAATGTGGGCCACCTTTGGCAAACATGTGGCACATGCGGCATTGCTCTGGCTTGGTTCTGCCCCATATCTGGCAAGAAGGAGCGGACCGCCCAAGTGCCATCATTCCACCCAGTATCTGGGCCGGGTGTGGGCCGGGTCCGGGGCCACAGCAATTTCGCTACCTGGGTTGTGTGCCGACGAGCCGTGCCGCGGTTCTCCCGCCTTTGTTCACGGCACAAGTCTGTTCGTCCTCTAGTCTTTTCCTCATGTGTGTGCTGCTGGTTTGTCTCCCTCTGACTCTATTCTCTGCTCTGGCTTTGTGCAGGCTGGACGCGCTACTCCTTAATGGGCGACCCGCTATCAGGCGAGCACAGCTTGCTGATCGATTCGGCAGAGTTGGCAGATGACGCGGTGTACGAGTGTCAGGCTACACAGGCGGCGCTGCGCTCCCACCGTGCCAAGCTCACTGTGCTAGGTAAGATACGCAGCTCACCCGTGATCCTCGCAGCGGGTCCCATGCCAGGGCCCGCGGGCTGGCAGTGCCGGGGAACAATCAGGGGAGTGTCTTCATCACGACACACGCGCGCACACACGCGCGCCCTTAGACACAAACAAGTGCACACAGAACACACACAGAACACAAGCTTGTGCGCACAACAGTACACACTCACAGTGTACGCACATTTGCACACAAACACATTTACATTCTGCAGTACATTTGCACACACACACACACACACACACACACACACACACACACACACACACACACACACACACACACACACACACACACACACACACACACCAGAATGCTCGGTTTTAGTTTGTCCCTCGGGGTCTTCTCTGTTTACAGAATATGCCAACACCGTTCAAAATGCACCCTTTAAAATAATGCGCTTGCAGGCTTTAAGTCATAACCCGAAAATATGTTTCAAACTATGCAAAACTAAGTTCAGAAAAGTGCTTTGGGAAAAAAAAAGAAGAAGAGGAAAGAAAACAGTCGCGGTCTCCTCCGAGTGGTGGAGACATCTGGACCAGCGTGATTGCTGCAGTCACAAATGACTCGCATAGCCACTTAACAGTCAGGGCCTGCACAGTTAGCGCAGCTTCCACAGGGAGCCGGGGAGCGCGTCAGCCACCCAGGCTGCTCCGACGCCAACCTGATGTGACGGAGCCACATAGTCGCCTGGGCAATTAGAACCGCAGGGAGTCGAGGCCAAAGGGGCAGTAAAGGGTAAGGAGGAGCGATTCTTGTGGGAATCGGAGCTAGCAAAGCGCTGCTGGCCCCTGGTGGCCTGCAGTGGAACATCACCGTCGTCTTTGGCCCCATCACCAGCCGACACACCGCATTCCCCCGTTGACAATAAGAGAGAGGGGAGGAAGAAGAGAGGGGAGGAAGAAGAGAGGGGAGGAAGGAAACGGTGGGGAGAATAACACGGGCTCCTGCTGTTGCATCTTCCACTGTAATGCTGCGCCCCCTGCAGCCTGCTGTCCATGTGTCTGCATGTTAACCAGGTTAGACGCCAATTAGGACTTTATCCTCGTAAGGATGTAAAGGGTTAACAAAGGGTTGCGAGGTGGTTGGAAGTCAGGTGAGGTATTTAGGAATTTGTTTCTTTTTTTTATTTACACCTGCCCCCCCCGGCCCCAGTTTTCTCCCCAATTGCACTTGACCAATTACCCCCACTCTCCGAGCCGTCCCGGTCTACCACATGTCTCCTCCGATACATGTGGAGTCGCCAGCCGCTTCTTTTCACCTGACAGTGAGGAGTTTCGCCAGGGGGACGTAACGCGTGGGAGGATCACGCTATTCCCCCACAGCCCTCCCCCCGAACAGGCGCCCCGACCGACCAGAGGAGGCGCTAGTGCAGCGACCAGGACACATACCCACATCCGGCCTCCCACCCGCAGACACGGCCAATTGTGTCTGTAGGGAGGCCCGACCAAGTTGGAGGTAACACGGGGATTCGAACGGGCGATCCCCGTGCTGGTAGGCAACGGAATAGACCGCCACGCCACCAGACGCCCGGTAGGAATTTGTTTCTAATTGGACAGATTCAGGAAGTTCACATCCGCACATGTCCCCGCCTCTCCATCTGCAGGGGTCTCTTTCAAAGAGCAGTGTTGTCAGTGGAGATTACACACCGTATGTGGAGAATCTGGGGGGGCAGCCAGGACGCGAACCCGGGTCGCCCGCGACTACGTTAAACCAGTCTACTAAAGGGTCCGACCCTGTCGTACAACAAACGGACAGTAAATGCCTTCTTTGGAGGGGAACACTAGGGATGCTTACCCACAACGGTCTCATAAATAAAAGCAGGGCCGTAAACTTGGGGCTCGCGTGTGTCCACAGACACTAAAGCTCGAGGTCTTTAAGGGCTTGTTCACTGGCAAGGACCAAACCATCAACAAGACGCGTTTAAATGACTTACTAAAGAAACATGGCTGATGTGCATGGTTCCTCCGCTTGCCAACTGCGCGGCGGGGAAGCGTCGTACGGAGTCTGCCTCGGCATCCATGAAACGATGGACCCCCCTCAAGACCCTACGGAGGGGAGGAAGGAGAGGTGGGTGGAGACACGGAGAAATGGTGGAGGGCAGAGAATTCAACAGCGGAAGAGAAGGAGAGGGTTAAGGCGGGGGTATTTATAGGAATGCCGGAAGTGGCGTGGTTGAGGCGTGGTCCTGCTCCTGAAACTTGGCTGGATAAGCCTCCATTAAAAGGCAAAGGTGAAGGTTTTGTGTGAGTGTGTGTGTGTGTGTGTGGGGGGGGAGTTGTTTGAAGGATTTGCAACTGTCTTGTCTCACTCTGTGTGTGTGTGTGTGTGTGTGCGTGTGCGCGCAAATCAACGTGGCCGGATGAGACCAAAGCAATCCTGCACAGTCAAAGGAGTCAACGGCGGGAGTGCAGTCAGGGGAATCGGCATGGAAATTAAAATCACCTAGCACTCGGATTCCATTAGTGTCCACGCCGTGGCAGCGGAAGGACCTCTGACAATTCAGATACACACAGAGAAATTGGTTCGGCGGAGGAGTGAGAAAGGCCAGCACACGGCCCGTGTTTACGCCTCGCCTTATTGGCTGGGGAGACGGACGCCTTCATCAGACGCGGCACGCTCGGCTTGCCAGCGGCGCGTGCGAAACCATGCAAATAAATGAACAAATAAGCAATTCGGATGAAACATCACCGTGCAACACTAAAAGTAAATAGAGTAATAATGTTAAAGTCCCCAGAAAGAAAATAAAAAGGTTGAGTCCTTGATTTCTTTCTTCTTCTTTTTTTTTTTTTATCCAAAGAACAATTGCTCTCGGTCCCCTTCCCCGGTCGCGAACCACACTTTGTTGAACAAACAAACGATGATGAAGAAGATATCATTGTCCCTCCTTTACTGTGATGGATTGATGTCGGGCGACGAGTAATGGCAAATTCAATATCATTCTGACTTGTTTGGAGACCTTGCAGTGGCCTGGAGACACAGGGTTTTTCTTTTGACGCATCAGTGTGTTTGTTTTGCTCCACAGTTCCTCCCTCGGACCCTGTGGTGGAGGGGGGCCCCGTTGTCCGGCTTAAAGCCCACGCACCTCACAATCTCACCTGCAGGGCCTTGGGAGCCAAGCCTGCAGCCGAGATCACCTGGTACAGAGATGGAGAGGTCATGGAGAACGCCATTTACGCCAAGGTACCGCGAGGGCGGCTGTATATGTCGAACACATTCAATCAGCCACTGACACCAACACCCGTTATTACCCAGCATAAACAGCAGAGCAGAATATAACACCGCACTAAGCTATTCAAAACACAGCCTCCCCCCGCCCCCCCTCTCTCTCTCCCCCCCTCTTTGCATATACTCTTTTCTTCCCTCCTTCTTTCACCACCCTTCTCTCCTAGGACTCTCTCTTTCTCTCTCTCTGCAGTCCCCCTCCCATTCTCACTCATGCCTGAACCCCTCTCCCCTCTGCCTCCCTCCCCCCACTACCCCCCCACCCCCACCCCACCCTCCGCGCTATCTAATGCAGCGACACTACAGCATAACTGGAGCATGCCAAAGCTCAGACAGGCATGAGCGTTTCATACAGTAGAGTTTCTGAAGAGGAGAAATCACCCCCAACAATGCAGAAACACAATGGGGATGCGCCAGAGCGTGAACCAGCCACGGCCGGGAAAGTGTCACATTTGTCATGCTCTCTGACCACGCTAAATGACGCTAAACGCCACATTTAAGGAGGCGAGAGCCTGCAGTGGGGAAAGGGAGGGAGGAGGATAGGCAGGAGGAGGTTTGGAGAGGATAGTGGGGTAGGAAGGAATACAGCGACGGAGGTGGAATACTGCTGTGTGTGTGAGAGAGAGCGAGAGAGCGAGAGAGAGAGAGAGAGAGAGAGAGAGAGAGAGAGAGAGAGAGATGCTTTCAAAGTTCCACAATAAGGAGGGGAGGAGGAGGAGGGGAGGAGGATTCTTGGTTGGAGTGCAGGGTGGTGACAGGGAGTGATGTGATTTGATATAGCATAAAAATGCTTTTTGTGTGTCTGGCTGAGGAAGTGGAAGGCCTGCTCCATTGATTCGGCTGTCCAGGGAATGGGCTCTGCTCGCCTTCGCTCTTTTCGAAAGATGTGCACACCTCCCTCTAACTGTCACCGCCCAGATATACAGACACAGCCACCTTTGCCATCATCAAACACTTTCCTTTTAGTTGTGTGTGTGTGTGTGTGTGTGTGTGTGTGTGTGTGTGTGTGTGTGTGTGTGTGTGTGTGTGTGTGTGTCAGTGAGAGAGAGAGAAACAGATAGAGAGGGCGAGACAAAGGGGGGGGGGGGAGGAGAGAGAGAAAGCAGCCATATCTTCAGAATCTGCACCTTTCCTCACTTAAGGGTATTGATTTCTGTGAGCAGTAAATAGATTTAAAAGATGATGACAAACAAGGACTGCTGACAGGGGGCACTCTTAGAAATGTGGGAACAGCACAATATCCCCCCCCCACCACCACATCATAAAGTATATGATTTAACATCCATGCCAACGAGCATGACGGCAATTTCGATGCCTCGCACATGGCAAAAGAAGGCCGGCGATGTGATAGAGATACCTAAATGGGCTTCTCATAAGCAATTTTGGATAACATGGCACACAATGTGTCACGCTGAGCCGACATTCGTTTCTAATTGACCTTTGTTTCTCCCCGTGGGATTCCTGTCAACAAACAACATCTGATCCCGGGGGTGTTCCAGGTTGCACCTCCCTTCGGCATGCTAACAGGTATTCTCTTGTTGTTGTCCATCCCTGCAGTCGCCGATGGAGGATGGGAAGAGGGAGTCAGCTGTCAGTATGCTTCCCATTGTACCTGAGGATAAGGACTCTGGACGCACCTACACCTGCAGGGTCCTTAACCCAGCCGCCCCTGCTGGACGACAGACATCCATCACCATCAATGTCCAGCGTGAGTATCCGGAGATACGCTAAGAGTGCCAAAAATATCACAATACACAGGACAGCAAGTAATGTAATACACCACACCATCTATGCTACAGACCTCAAGGCACATTTTCTTTTATGGGTGATGAAATATTGACTTACCAAGGAATAGATACCACAGGTATTTGTAAGTCTGCTCTGCTATGAAAAAGTAAATGGAACTGATTATAGCACCAGGGAGGTAGGCCGGCAAACCACTTGAATATGAAATCCAATGCGGAAGGCAGCATCATTTCAGAGATTTAGCATAATAAATAAGATCTCCCCAGAACCTCTCAGAGGTCAATGAAAGCATAGTCTTCTCTTGCGGCCTATGCAAACCCTTGTTCATCCCTGTTTACCACAATCCTACACTGTAATTACTAGATTCGTCTCACTTACGCATTAATGTTCCGTCCTCCAGACCCTCCTTCGGTGACTTTGTCAGTCCAGCCTCAGACTGTGACCGAGGGGGCCAAGGTCCTATTTATCTGCTCTGCTTCTGCAAATCCTGAGATCACTGGATACAGGTAGGCACTAGTATATCTATCTTTTATGTCTATTGTTCTTAGCCCTTCACTCAGACAGCCCTTAACCACTGTTGAGGAAGAATTAGCCTTGTTCAAACAGCATTCGTACGGCGTTTGGTCAGCCGGAGTAGGGTGCACCAACAAAGTGTAAAATTAGTCTTATCTTCACAAGTTCACACAGCTCTACATTGTAAAAAATATTCAGGCCTAGATAAGATGGAGCTTTACTTTCTAAAAACTGCTGCAGATATTATTGCAGAGCCAATCTCAGAACCCAGAGTCGGCGATTTAACTCTGGGGACAACCGCCAATATTTCAGGGCTTCCGGTGTAGCTGCTGACTGCTCATTTCCGACTCCTACGAAGGCTTCTTCTTCCATGCGCCCGTCATTGTTTACAGTCACATTAGCAACTTGAGATGGGAGAATGGAGTTGGAGTTGAGAGACGACGTCTACGACCGGATTGACATGAGTCAAATGTTTCTCCACACAATACACAAACATTGACACTTTTAGTAGGCGTTTTAGGTCCAGACGACATTTCAGCCAATGCGTTCCACCTCTTTCGCTCCCCACACGGACTGTTACCAACATGCAACCAAAGCATGTTCCTGTAGAAATCACCGCCTGCTCTAACATGATTGGTCAATACGACTCGGACTAAATTGGAAACAGAAACCAGAATGCTTCCAATACCAAAAGATTGATATATATATATATATATATATATAGTATTTGTTAATCGAGATTATAACAGAGCCTAATAATTCTCTTTTTAATCTCAGTTTATCCTCCAACGCAGTGACGGCTGGTGGTGATATTGGGTGGGTGGGATAACAAATGCATTATGCTCATCAATAGTTCATGCTGCAGCAACAGCAGCGTCACAGCCAAGATACCAAATTACAGCACCAACAGTATATATCCTTGTTACATAGCAAGAGCTCTACAACAACACTATAGGGAAGTACCCACAAGAATGGCCTGATGCCCCAAAACTCTCTCTCTCTCACGCATGTGCACGCACGTCTCCTAATTTTGTTGGATAAATGTTTCAAATCCACAATTCCTTGTTGGGTCCAAGCCATGTCTTCTCCAAAAAGCGAGCATGGGAAACAGAAAGGCTCATTCTTAGCTACACTTGCCGTTAGCCAGTCCTTTCACCGAAACCAAGTAACAAACTTGCGATTTTGTCGTTTGTCCTTTTGTGTTATTCAAACATCGTTTAGACGATGTGTCCCCAGTCCCTTCACTTCCAATTTTTCCTCCGAAGACATAGAAGAAAACGGATGATAAAGTAAATAATCCACCTCGTTCATGTTAATGCCCGTGCTCACCATCCACCCCCCTCACCCCGCTGCTCTCGCACCGGTAGCAACTCACTACTGCCGTAACTTTCTACATCTGTACATACTCTGTACGCCATTTGTCGAAAGTCAGCGGCCTGAGGGCTGAATGAATTTGGTCCAAATGATCAGCAAATCAATGGGGCGTGCCACAATGCCTGTCACTCTCTGTACGTCCGCTGTCATTTGTCAAAAGTCAGCGACCTGAGGGCTGAATGAATTTAGCCCAGATGCTCAACAAACCGAAGGGGCGTGCCACGACGCCTGTCACTCACTTACCACAAAGACGAATGGAAGCTGATGCTGTGTTTGGGCTGTAATAAAAGAGCCCCATTTAGATAAATCCTTTGTTTTTCTTGTGACAATTTGGTGATGTTGCTGCTCTAGGTTCCACCAAAAATCACAACAATCTGTTCTAAGGTTTTTTAACAATAATTTTCTATCTTTATTGTAAAAGATAGGGCGGGCTTAGCCCTGTTAGCCCATTTATACCAGCCATCCCTGCTCCAATGTCATACCCAGTCAGCTATGGTTCTCCCTTTATTAAAGGGTGGATACCCTTCTGACTTGAATAATTACTGTCCCATTTCCAGACTGTCTGGTTTCTTGTAAATGACCAATTAAAACAGTTTTTATCTGATAATAATATTCTCAATGAATCTCAGTCAGGTTAATTTAGATCAGGCCATGGTATAATAACAGCAGCTATGTTAGTTACTAATGATATTATCACTTCTTTACATTGTAAACAGCCATGTGCAGCTCTATTTGTTGGTTTGTCTAAAGCGTTCAACTCTGTAGATCACAAACTGCTATTACAGAGACTCAGCTGTATAGGCCTGTGTGAAATGGCTCTGAATTGGATTAAGAACTATGTATCCAAAATAGCTGTGTGTCTCAGAAGAAAATCACACCTCAGCCTCACTTAAGTGAACAAAGGTGTACCTCAAGGATCTATTTTAGCCTCTATCTTATTTTCTATTTTTACAAATGACTTAGGTCATGGAATAAATTCAGCTAAGATTCGTTTGTTTGTGGATGACACAATTGTTTATACAGTGGCACCCTCTTTGAATCATGCCATAGAGCTTTTCAATCACTGCAGCTTTCACTGTTAAAATTAAAACTGGTCCTAAATAATTTTTTTTTTAAAAAAGACCAAATATATGACCTTCACTCGTTCTCACTCTAAAGCAGCTGATCAAACTATCTTGACATTATAAGGTACATTTAAAGAAAGACCCATTTCTTACAAATACTTAGGCATATGCCTTGATGAAAAGTTGGTTTTTAACCCAGCTATGGGTTAAATAGTGCCGCCTAGTGGATACCTCGGGAGAGGACTAGGTTACGGGAGTAATGCCCTACAGAAAATCAACATCTACAGCGCTGTTGTTTTTTGTTTTTCTTGCCCTTTTGTATTAGTTTAAGTTGGAGTTTACTGCTGGCGTTGTTTGGCTGCCGCTTCTCCCTCTCATAGCCCTCCCCTTCCCATCCACCCCTGTATGTTTGTGTTATGTTTATCTGTTGTCTTGTTTCACCTCCGTTTATTGTACAGTGACTCTGAGTGTTAGAAAAGTGCTATACAAGTTTGATTTTTTTTAAAATTTATTATCCATCCATCCATCCATCCATTATTCAAACCGCTTATCCTGCTCTCAGGGTTGCGGGGATGCTGGCGCCTATACCAGCAGTCATTAGGCGGCAGCGGGGAGATGCCCTGGACAGGCCACCAAACCATCACAGGGAATTTTTATTATTATTATAATTATTATCATTATTAATGTGCACATTGAAATCTATTGAAAAAATCTTGGTCCTAAATTGGGCTATTTTTCCTGTTTAAAAAAAAGGCTTTCCATTTGAAGCAAAAAAGAAAATTGTTCAAAGCTTATTTCTATCTGCATTAGACTATGGTGATGTGATTTACATGCATGCAACATCACCCCTACCAAAAAAAATGGGATTCTGCATATCATGCTGCATTACTTTTTGTAACAAGTGCAAGCTCATGCACTCACCATTGCATTTTATAATAATAATAATAATAATAAAAATAATAATGGATTACATTTATATAGCACTTTATCTTGACATCCAAAGCACTTCGCAGTAAAGGGCGGAAACTCATTTCAACCACCACCAATGTGTAGCACCCACCTGGGTGATCCACGGCAGCCATTTTGCACCAGAACGCTCACCACATATCAGCTTGAGGTGGAGAGGGAGGAATCATAGAGTGAATTACAGGGGGGGGGGGGTGATTAGGTGGCCAGATGGAGAGAGCCAGGTTGGGAATTTTGCCAGGACACCGGGGGACCCCCTACTCTTTGCGATAAGTGCCATGGGATCTTTAATGACCACAGTGAGTCAGGACCTCGGTTTAACGTCTCATCTGAAGGACGGACGTCTCATCCGTTGTCTCGTCCTTCGTATGAGATGTTTTATACGGCTCTTTAGGATGGTCCTCTCTATACCAGAGGAGGAAAATAAACATGATGCTATATTTATTGCCAAGACATTGTTGGGTAAACTACCTACTTATATCTCCAAGCTTTTATCCCGTCAGACAAGTAACTGTAGCACTAGACTTACTACTCAGATTCTTTTTCAGTGTCCCCAGGGTGCACTTACAGCTTGGTAAAACGGCTTTCTCCTTTTATACACCTTGGGAATGGAATGAGCTGCAAAATACCATTACCGCAGAAGCGCTCCTTGCTTTGAATACTTTTAAAGGTCTTTTACAAACTGCCCTGAATGAAACATGTTGCTGTTTTACATAATCCTTGACTTGAGGTGGGCTGTGTTATGGATAGCGCTGGTATGGCTTGTGCCTCTCTTCTTTTACTATTTCTCTTGTGTAGCTTTTACATATATATATATATATATATATATATATATATATATATATACACTACCGTTCAAAAGTTTGGGATCACCCAAACAATTTTGTGTTTTCCATGAAAAGTCACACTTATTCACCACCATATGTTGTGAAATGAATAGAAAATAGAGTCAAGACATTGACAAGGTTAGAAATAATGATTTGTATTTGAAATAAGATTTTTTTACATCAAACTTTGCTTTCGTCAAAGAATCCTCCATTTGCAGCAATTACAGCATTGCAGACCTTTGGCATTCTAGCCTTTAATTTGTTGAGGTAATCTGGAGAAATTGCACCCCACGCTTCCAGAAGCAGCTCCCACAAGTTGGATTGGTTGGATGGGCACTTCTTGCGTACCATACGGTCAAGCTGCTCCCACAACAGCTCAATGGGGTTCAGATCTGGTGACTGCGCTGGCCACTCCATTACCGATAGAATACCAGCTGCCTGCTTCTGCTCTAAATAGTTCTTGCACAATTTGGAGGTGTGTTTAGGGTCATTGTCCTGTTGTAGGATGAAATTGGCTCCAATCAAGCGCTGTCCACTGGGTATGGCATGGCGTTGCAAAATGGAGTGATAGCCTTCCTTATTCAGAATCCCTTTTACCCTGTACAAATCTCCCACCTTACCAGCACCAAAGCAACCCCAGACCATCACATTACCTCCACCATGCTTAACAGATGGCGTCAGGCATTCTTCCAGCATCTTTTCATTTGTTCTGCGTCTCACAAACGTTCTTCTTTGTGATCCAAACACCTCAAACTTGGATTCATCCGTCCACAACACTTTTTTCCAGTCTTCCTCTGTCCAATGTCTGTGTTCTTTTGCCCATCTTAATCTTTTTCTTTTATTGGTCAGTCTCAGATATGGCTTTTTCTTTGCCACTCTGCCCTGAAGCCCAGAATCCCGCAGCCGCCTCTTCACTGTAGATGTTGACACTGGTGTTTTGCGGGTACTATTTAATGAAGATGCCAGTTGGGGACCTGTGAGGCGTCTGTTTCTCAAACTAGAGACTCTAATGTACTTATCTTCTTGCTCAGTTGTGCAACGCGGCCTCCCACTTCTTTTTCTACTCTGGTTAGAGCCTGTTTGTGCTGTCCTCTGAAGGGAGTAGTACACACCGGTGTAGGAAATCTTCAATTTCTTAGCAATTTCTCGCATGGAATAGCCTTCATTTCTAAGAACAAGAATAGACTGTCGAGTTTCAGATGAAAGTTCTCTTTTTCTGGCCATTTTGAGCGTTTAATTGACCCCACAAATGTGATGCTCCAGAAACTCAATCTGCTCAAAGGAAGGTCAGTTTTGTAGCTTCTGTAACGAGCTAAACTGTTTTCAGATGTGTGAACATGATTGCACAAGGGTTTTCTAATCATCAAATAGCCTTCTGAGCCAATGAGCAAACACATTGTACCATTAGAACACTGGAGTGATAGTTGCTTGAAATGGGCCTCTATACACCTATGTAGATATTGCACCAAAAACCAGACATTTGCAGCTAGAATAGTCATTTACCACATTAGCAATGTATAGAGTGTATTTCTTTAAAGTTAAGACTAGTTTAAAGTTATCTTCATTGAAAAGTACAGTGCTTTTCCTTCAAAAATATGGACATTTCAATGTGATCCCAAACTTTTGAACGGTAGTGTATATATATATATATATATATATATATATATATATTGTGTGTGTTCTGTCATGTTAAATTGTTTTTTTGTGTGAAACTGCTTATGCTGCCGTCCTGACCAGGACTCCCTGGAAAAAGAGATCTTGCGGGCGGCATGGCTCAGGAGGTAGAGCAAGTCGTCTAGAAATCGGAAGGTTTCTGGTTCGATCCCTGGCTCCTCCAGAGAGCATGTCGAAGTGTCCTTGAGCAAGACACTGAACCCCCTAACTGCTCCTGATGAGCAGGATGGCGCCTTGCATGGCAGCCTCCACCATCAGTGTCAGTCAGAATGTGTGTGTGAACAGGTGAATGTGAGACATACGCCGTAAAGCACTTTGAGTGGTCGGTAGACTAGAAAAGTGCTATAAATAAATGCAGTCAGTTTAACATTTACAATTTGTATCTCAGTGGGACCTTCCTGGCTAAATAAAGGATAAATAGCATTTGGGTGGCGTGGCGGTCTATTCCGTTGCCTGCCAACATGGGGATCACCGGTTCAAATCCCTGTGTTACCCCCAGCTTGGTCAGGCATCCCTACAAACACAACTGGCCGTGTCTGCGGGTGGGAAGCCGGCTGTGGGTATGTGTCCTGGTCGCTGCACTAGCGCCTCCTCTGGTCAGTCGGGGCGCTTGTTTGGAGGGGAGAGGGAACTGGGGGGAATAGCGTGATCCTCCCACATGCTAAGTCCCCCTGGCGAAACTCCTCACTGTCAGGTGAAAAGAAGCGGCTGGCGACTCCACATGTATCGGAGGAGGCATGTGGTAGTCTGCAGCCCTACCCAGATCGGCGGAGGGGGGTGGAGCAGCGACCGGGACGGCTCAGAAGAGTGGGGTAACTGGCCGGATACAATTGGGGAGGAAAAAAAGGGGGGGGGAATAAATAATAAAGTAAATAAGTAAAGTAATAAAGTAAATAAGTAAGTAATAAAGTTAATAAGGATGAATAAAAATAATACAGACAGAAATAAGTCTGTGGGACAGTTAGCTTCATGTTAGTTAGTTTTAAAATATTCTATATAGAGTGGAAAAGTATTCAAAACTGTAGATTGGAAACATACTGCAAAGCAAAGCTATGTACAGCTATATACAATTTGCTTCCACACCACATTCACCAAATTTCCAACCCTCAAAGCAGCGGGTATAAATTCTTCTGATGATAGCACAACCACATAATTGTCACGAGACATGACAGGTGAACATGGCACACGTAGCTGTGGGAGTCTAGCTGTATGTGGTGGCGGGTGCTGTGGAGGCTGAAGCAACACCGGGCTAGGCAACAGCAGCAGCGGCATTAATGAGACATGGGAAAGGAGTGTTAAGCCTGTGAGTTTGGTCTCTTTCAGATGGTCAAAGGGGGGAGTTCCCATCTCGGAAGCCAATGGCGACAGTCTTGAGGTAACGGTGGATCATTCCTACTTCACCGACCCCGTCTCCTGCGAGGTGTCCAACTCCGTGGGAAGCACCAATGTCAGCACCCTGGTCGATGTCCAATGTGAGTTTTGATGTTGACAAAACTTAGTGCTTTATATAGTTCAGTCACATATTCTGATTTTCCACGGCATACTGTGCATGGGACCGGTTCTTCGTTGGTGAATATGACTGACGGCCTGTCTTGTTCTCTCCTAGTTGGCCCCAGGCTGCTATCAGAGCCCAAGCCCATGACTGTGGACATAGGGATGGACGCAGCCTTCACATGTGCCTGGACAGGGAATCCTCCCCTGACCTTAGCCTGGACTAAGCAGGGCTCCAGTGTGGTAAGGCAACAAAACACAATGCAACACCTCTTCTTAGTGGTAAAGCTTCAACACCTCCCCCCTCAACACTACCCATCAAAAGGTGTGTGTGTGTGTGTGTGTGTGTGTGTGTGTGTGTGTGTGTGTGTGTGTGTGTGTGTGTGTGTGTGTGTGTGTCTGTGGTACAGAGCCTTAAGGCATAAACCCCTCGCACTTTTCATCCACACATTCGCTTGTCGACTGAATCTTCATCACCTCCCCTCGACATGCTCCCCGAGGACCCAAGCCTCCTCCGCAAGCTGTCCGCACACCAGCAGATTCATACAGCGTAACCGGGGCAACTGACATTCTGTCAATAAGAATTTGACCAGAAAAATCAGTCAATCAACCAGTCATTTAATCACAATCAATCAATCAATCAATCAATCAATCACTCAATCAACCAACCAATCAATCAGCGCACCACATGTTAAAACAACACACAAATTAAAAAAACAAACAGAATTGCATCATGCTCCGTAACCTGTGGAGCAGCATCTCAGCTTCTCCAACATTAAAATGACCTGACACCCACCAGACTATCCATTTCCTCAAAGCCAATTCCATGGGAGAAAATGAATGTGACACTCGCACCTATACTTTGCATCATCCTGGTAAAAGTCTTCCACTTCAGCACATCAATGGCAGCATCTCTTGGGAGCTTCTCTCCTGGCAGCTAATCCGATTTCTGAGGCAGTGTTGGGGAGAGGGGAGGGGAAGAGGAAAAAAAAAAAAAAAAAAAACCAAAACACAGCTACCTATAAAGAACGCTGCAGGACGGCGTAAGCGATGCTGTCATCTCAGAGTGAACGCTTTCAGCCCCTCTGAGGCAAATGCAGAGGCATTTTTCTAATCCACCCGCCACCACTGTGCCTCACATAGCCACAAGTAATAGATTAATTGGGTTATTCCATAAGTGTGTTGTGGGGGGGGGGTGAGAGGGGGAATGCGGAGGTGGGTAGAAGAAGGCGGGGGGGTGGTGGTAAGGGTAAATGGATTAATCACAGCTTGATGGAATAGCTGGATCAATGAGCTAAGGAGGTGAGCGAGTATAGTAGCTGCTGCAGAGGCTAAGGGCCTGCACTCGCGCCATGAAACACGCAGCTCTGTCTCCGCTGTTTAATTACAACAGTCCCCCCCAGCAGCGTGGTCACTCAGTGGCTGCTAGAGTGCTTAATGCTGTGATTAAAGCCCTTCACAATGAAATTAAACTCGATCCGCTCGCGTTTGTTATAACAGCCAGTCCGCCTCTGTGTTGCTGCTGCCACACCGACTCAACTTGTTTGCTGCTGCTGCTGCAAATGTAAAGGTCTCAATCCCCCTTTTCTTCCTTTGCCCCCCCCCCGTTCCCATTCTTTCGCTTCCTTTGCCCCCCCCCCCGTTCCCATTCTTTCTCTTCCTTTGCCCCCCTGTTCCCACTCTTTCTCTTCCTTTGCCCCCCCCCCGTTCCCATTCTTTCTCTTCCTTTGCCCCCGTTCCCACTCTTTCTCTTCCTTTGCCCCCCCCGTTCCCATTCTTTCTCTTCCTTTGCCCCCCTGTTCCCACTTTTTCTCTTCCTTTGCCCCCCGTTCCCACTCTTTCTCTCGGTCTTTCTCGATCTCTCTTTAGGTGCTTAGTAATGGTAACACTTTGCAGTTGAAGGCCGTTACCCAAGAGGATGCTGGCACCTACACTTGCAAGGCCATCGTCCCCCGTATCGGGGTGGCGGAGAGGGACGTCACCCTGACTGTTAACGGTGAGCAACAGCCGCTCGTGGTGCAGCATGGGTATCACATACGGGGGTAACACGGGGAATCTTCTGGATTGATCTCTAGCATAAATGGAGCAGAAGTCCATATCTGGGAACGCATCTTGTTTACTTGCTCATATGTCAACATTTCAAAATATTATCTCGTCCTGTTTTTTTGTTCTCTCTCTCTCTCTCTCTCTCTCTCTCTCTCTCTCTCTCTCTCTCTCTCTCTCTCTCTCTCTCTCTCTCGCCTCTTTGCATCATCTTTCTTTGTCTTTCCCTCACACCAGGCCCACCGATCATCACAGCGGATGCTACGCAGCATGCTGTAAAGCACTCCAAGGGCAAGCTGGAGTGCCTGGTGGGAAGCAGCCCCCCTCCTGATAAGATTGTAAGTGATCGTCTTGTCTTCACTATCTACCGTTTGCTCGCGTTTGCGGGCTCACATACCCTGAGCCACTCACTCTCCAACCTGCCCGTACGAGAGAGATCACCATGTGCTTTATCTGTGCCCTCACCCTCACACCCTCACACCCTCACACCTGTACATATGCTAACAAATGCGCGCACACACACACACCGCGTAGTTACACACAAGTACACAAAGGGGCACACCTGTCCACACATGCATATAATCGCACACACATACACCGAGGATGAGAGGGATAGTCAAGTTGGTTGGGCTTTGGGGGACTGGCTTCCTGCAGGGTTCAGCCAAACCGCGTTCAATTAGTGGCCCATCAGGCATCAGTCGGCTGACCCCATTGAACCGCTGAACGTAGGCTGGGCTGGAAGAGGATAATTAGGGTCTGAGGAGGAGTGTGAGACAGGTGCACTATTGGCCTCGTGCTGAAGACAGCAGAGAAGAACCTTATTTTCTAACATTGCCTCCCCTCAGCCCCCCCCCCCCCCTCAGGCCTCACCTGCAGGGAAGACATGGGAGGCAGCTTAAACATGAGCCTGTGAGCTGTGTCAGCCAGGGGGCATAATAGAGGTCAAGGGGAGAGAAGGCACATCAGAAAGAAATTTTTGCAGTGTTCAGTCAGAGGCTAGCAGGGATTTAAGGATGAAGAGCTCAGGCAGCATACACTCTAATTAGGGATTCCTTATTGAATAAAAATATTACTAACTCTACGTGGACTTGTTGTCTCTCCTCCCTCCAGGTGTGGACATTTGGAGACATGAGCCTATCATCGGGTTCCTCTACTGGTCGTTTTTCAGTGCAGACCGTGACCAGCAATCACGGAGTCGTATCTTCTCTGGTGCTGTCTGAGACGCTGGCCCAGGACTTCCAGCTGCGCTACAACTGCACTGCCTGGAACCGCTTCGGCACCGGCACAGCCTTGGTCACTCTGAAGGAACAAGGTAAAGACCGACCGGGGTGCTTACCTTCATCAGTACCCACCAAAAGCTTCATTTCAACCCTTGTGGTTGAAGGGGGGGACAGACTGGGTGAAAAGTGGAGCACCCATCTCAAGCTTATCTTAATTATACTCCTCTAATCGATATAATCTAATCAGCAGATGGTCCCTTTAATGAATGCATTCACCCCATAACATAGATATTGATTGGAGACTAAAGTAAATTAAAAGAACCCACAGGTGTCCTGGGCTGGGCTCCTATTTTCTATCTGTTTGACAGTCTGGCGCAGTATCTCAGACTCCAAACCTTGTAAGTGATCTTAAAATAAGGTAGCGGTGCTCTTACTACACACTGGCACTGGTGGAAACCTTTGTTGCAGCAGACACCAAAAATAAGGTCCTCGCCACTAATTTGCATCAACGTAGCAGAGCAGGGTCTCAAGAGAACCGGGCAGCGGTATCTCCTGGAATCTCTAATTAGATTACTGTCTATTGCTTCATTGCATGTCAGGCCTTGTTACCCTTCTTTCAGAGAGATTAGAGACAATAGCCAGGCTGTGGGACACTGAGCTGCATGCATGACTTGTATGCTGGCGCTTAGCAGGCCAGGGCTTACCACAGATGAATTTATATAGGCGCTGGCATTTTTCCGGGATTAGGAAGGGTGAATGAATGGATCTGTTTCTTTCTCTTGCCCTCTGATCTTTAAGATGCTAACTTTGACAGTTTTTTTTCTCTCCTCCCTCTCATTTTACCCCCTCTCCTTTTTCTCTCTCTCTTCCTCCACTACTGTTCTTATCTTACAGAGGCCCTGCCAATGTTGATCATTGTTGGTGCTACAGTGGGTGGAGGCTGTGTCCTCCTCATCTGTGTCATCACTTTGGTCTCCCTCTGCTGCAG
The DNA here is from genome assembly GCF_029633865.1 of Lampris incognitus. Classification (NCBI taxonomy): domain Eukaryota; kingdom Metazoa; phylum Chordata; class Actinopteri; order Lampriformes; family Lampridae; genus Lampris; species Lampris incognitus. The sequence continues at coordinate 12,538,625 of NC_079219.1, forward strand.
GCACACTGGCAAAGGTGAGCTCAACGGTTAGTATGTGCCAGAGAGGGTCAACAGGCAATTCTTCAAATCAGATGGATGAAATCCTCTTTCATTCGCGGTTTGAGAATTGTGCCAGGGGTATTTCTTCTGTGCAGCTTCATACACAATCCTGAAGCGAACCAGAATTTACACCGTTGAAAATAACATGCTAAATTCATCTTGTACTTCCTGGAAGACGTGTGTTATTCATCAAGGGTACAATTTTTTTTGGGGGGTCCCTTATAGGTAAGAAGTGCACACGTCTTTCGAAGAGTGACATCAGAGTTCAGATCGTTCACAGCGATCACAACGCAACACGGGGGAATGACGATGAGGAGGATGTCAAAGAGCCCATGGTAAATTCCTTTCTCTCTGCTCCCGGGCTACCACATATATCTCTACTCATGTTGAGAGAAAATTCCCAATGACACTGTGGTGTCATGCACTGCCATTTAAAAAAAAAAATTTTTTTCTTCCTACGTTTTGTTCTCGATCGAGTGAAGCGCTGTTCAACCTTTTAATTCTTGGATACGTCTGGTCTTCCCTCAGGCTCCAAACAGCAGCGAGTCTCCTGGGACTTCGCGCACAGAACACAGCGACCTTCTGGAGGAGGAGGAGGATGAGCGATCGGACATCAAGGTAAACCCCTAAAAAAAAAATCCAACTTAAAAAAAAAAAGCTCAGTTGAAGAAACTCCCCGATAGCGAGCATTCATTGCTTTTGTCCTTGATACTGTAACGAGCACAGACTACTAGACTCGCTAGCCCTTGGCTAACGGGTCGGACCCTTTAGTTGACTGGTTCGTGCAGTCCCTCGTGGTCTGGGATGCCCGGGTTCGGTTCCCGGCTGACGTCGCTATTGGTGTCAGAAGTGGGATGTGAGACCGTGAGGCCATAGGGAGTGCGTGCGCCCAGGGGCGTGGGGGAACTGATATGCTGAAGGAGGGGGGTCGTGTAAGGGCCCGGATATACTCCAGAGCGGACGCGTACGCGGACAGCTGGAGTCCATTTAGAGTACGCGTTTCGCACATGCGCAGTCGATCGACGTTACGTATTTCCGGGCAAAATGGCGACATACAGAAGAAGAAATGCTTTTGTTTGTTATATTTAGCACAATTGGAGAAAACTTACCTCTACTGGAAAGTTGGAGTCTGTGTCCCGGTGTTTGATGAACTCGGAAAGCCAGCTCAAAAGGGAAACAATGGCGGGGACACAAACGTTCCCGCCTGGTGCACCGCTTCTTCCCTTCAGCTTTTTTCTTGCACTCAATCTGTCTCTCAAATACTTCCATTTCTGTCGGCACACACCTTCTTCTTTCCCCAAAGTTTTGGCAATTTCCTTCCATAAATTTGTGCACATCTGATTCTCTTTGTAGTGTTTAAATGACGAATTATTAAGATAAGGGTAACGACGAATCTCTTCACGCGCCCTCTCTTCCAAGTCGGCGTCCGTTTGTTTACCGGCGCATGCGCAGTTGCGCCCTTGTCAACAAAAAATGGGAGGTAAGCGGATGTCCGCGCGGACCCTACGCGCCTACACACTCTCCGAGGCAGAAATTTACGTCACGCGGACCCTCGCGTACTCGGAAAGTATAACTTGCGCTTAGCGGCCACGGATGACTAGACTCGCTAGCCCTTGGCTAACGGGTCGGACCCTTTAGTTGACTGGTTAGCGCAGTCGCCCGTGGTCTGGGATACCTGGGTTCGATTCCGGGTGGCGGTTCCCGACTGAATCGTTCCATTGGTGTCAGAAGTGGGACGGTGAGACCGTGAGGCCATTGGAAGTGCGTGCGCCCAGAGGCGCGAGGGAGCGGATATGCTGAAGGGGGGGGGGTAGTTTAATGACCACTGATGACCAGACTCACTAGCCCTTGGCGAACGGGTCGGACCCTTTAGACTACCTTTGATTCTTTGATGTAAATTGTATGACAGTGTTTTTATTTCTGTTTTGCCCCTAGGATCCCACCAATGGCTACTACAACGTCCGTGCCCATGACGAACGACATGTCCGCAACAGTGGATTCTCTGAGTATGTACCCAACTCACGACCAGTCTACACTCCATCGCAACTCCCGTCCCCCAGCCCCCTCTACGGCCAGCATGGCACCCAGCCTCGTATCTATGACTTCTCCCACCGTTATGCCACCACCACAGGGACCCGCTCCACCTATGAGCAGCAGCAGGCCGCCCAGCAGCAGGCCGCCCAGCCTGCTAGCATCTACCCCACCGACCCCCTCTACAGCGGCTCAGCTTACCTACCTGCCACCTATGGCCGCGCCTTTACCAGCTATGTTAAGCCCGCCTCTTACGAGAAGGTGGATGCTTACGACCAATCAGATCAGGCCAGCAAAGTCTCCAGCTCATCCCGCTTCTCCTATGCATCCTCACAAGTGTCTTCCCAGCAGTCTGACTATGGTCGACCCTCACAGCGCATGCAGACTCACGTCTGATTGGACATAATGGTGGAGAGTAGCATATGGGAGCTGCGAGGAGGTAACAGTAGTCACTTCCATATGGGTGTGGCTGGACTAACATAAGATTATCGCTAATAAATCGGTCCTTCCAGGACATGTTTAAATTCATTCGGATGGAGCTGTATGATAAGGTCGTGGGATAACCGCCCTTAATTTATTTGTGTTAGTAGGTGGAAGGAAGATCTACAGTCACTGAGCCTGTGGAGTTCTTGACCTGTTGAATTCAGCAGATTGCGTTGTGTCGCTAAAACATACAATGACTACAGTGTGATACCTCACTGGGGTATCTCAACCATGACACCCAGCTGACCTGTGGAGAAACCCTACCTGAGGGGGAGAAAGGCAAACTGGAATACAAAACAAATGCATCTCCTGACTTCGGGGCGGCCAACAGTGACGAGGTGGGGGGGGGGGGTGTTAGTGATTTACTTGGATACTAGAGCCTTTTGTCTCTCAACCCGAACAAAATCTCAAACATGACACGTTAAAAGACATCGAAAGAAGATGAAAACAAGACGTATTTGAGGAGAAGAAAAAAAAAAGATGTAAACAACATTTTGTCGTCCGTCGTTTGATGTTCGTTGGCATGCGAAAGGAATTCTAAGCACATTTGTGTCTGTATCCATCAATGAAAGACTGAGCTACACAGAGACGGTCCTAAAGCATTCTGCATAAGAATCTCAGCTCTGCTGAATGATTTGCACCACAGGCTCTGTATGGACAGTCTAATCAGTGGCAGTGTCCTTTTGGCCAGAGCTGCATTCCTCCAGCTTTGAAGAGTGTCTTTTCTGATAATGACCCTCGCCTGTTGAACCAGTCGGTGCTGCTTGCAGGGGCAATAAGGAGATATGAAAAGAATGTGTATCGTAGCCTTCATCTTAATGAGACTGTGTTAACTGTGTGTTGTACCATGCTGGACAAAGTAAGGCCATGGCAAGCCAAAGATGGTGGTAATTGTATAGGAAAAGACAAAAGGCTGAGGCTTGTGCACTGCTGTCCTACTCTCAGTTCTGTTTTGTAACCGTGTCTTCAAATTGTAAAATTTAGGAGAAGGCTATTGCCAGAACAATCATAGCTGGGGGTTTGGATAATGGCTGGTTAATCTTGAACTAACTTGAATTAAGTGTGAGTGCGGCCTGTATTTTAGCGGACCCAGGTGGTTTAAGACGTGTAATGCTGTCCCACTTTGGACCGCGCGCCCTCCGGTTTTACAACACAATCAAATAGTTTCAACATGTTTACAAAGACAGTACTACCCTGACATACTGACAAAATAGCTGTACAAATAGGGTGAGCCCATACTTTCTCTCTCTGTTGCATGCAAATGATGTGTCTAGTGAAACTGTTCAGCGTTTATTTCCATGCCCATTCCATGTTCGAGACATTGGTTTTCCGCACCAGCTGCATTCCGCTTCCACAGACCTGCAAGTCGTAGTCTGGGCTCCAGTACTGCCACCGGTCCCAACGGCTGCTGCCAGGCAGCCCGATGAGAACAAACGTCACGAAAAGTGAGGAAGAAAAGATCATTGCTCGTCTTTATTTTTGTATTTTATATAAGCCTTAATGTACAGCGTGTAAGCAACTCTATTGTAAAGTATCTTTATATTATATACATATGTATCCATGTCTCCTTTTGATTTTATTTGGGTCCACAAACTTTCTCTTTTAAGTTGATCATCAATCACTGAATGCAAAGTTACTATGCTTCTCAGAACATAACTAATCGCCATTTGTTTTTGTTTTTTTAATAATGTTATTAAGAGTTTTATTTGCTAAAAATGATCTACCGTTGCTTGTAACTTTGTACACATATTTATATTTAAATAAAACCATTTCCGATAAATAACTGGCTACTTGGGTTCCCGTGAATTAGTCATCCCCCAAAAGTGGGTTTGTTGTGTGCACGCGGGAACGGAGACAAACAAAGCTGCCTGTGCAGCCGAGATGATGAATACATAAATTAGCGGCGCTGCCTATGTTGATTTTCCTATTCCCACAGTAGAGCGCCGCTTTTAATGAAGACAGATGAGATGGCGGAGCCCCCCGCTGTATGTGTACCCGCCTCCCAACGCCAGCATCCCCGGCCCTCCTAAGCGTAACGGGATACGGCCGCGACGACGCCTGGTATGATGTGACAACGTGAGCTTGTCTCGACACCCCCGCGTGCTCCTCCGGTGTGGGTGCAGCCCCAGATAGACCCGCGACTCACGCCGGGGAGGAGGAGGAGAGCTGCATGTTCACCACCAAGCCTCCTCTGAGAGGGGACAAGGCGCACGTTAAACGCACAACGCCGCACCAACGAGGGCCCAGACAATGACATAATACAGATGATCTGACGAGGCAGATTCAGATTAAGATCTTTATTATCATAAATCTGTCATATAAAAACGATTTCGCGTACAAAGAAAGACACTAGAGAGAACACGCGCCATTAAAATCGGAGTCGGCAAACATTGCATCTCAAAATCGTCTCAAAAGGCCTCAGCCCTCAACCTACTTATTCGAGACGACACATTTACACTAAGGAATCGATAAGGAAAGGTCCACGGAGGAATGACCCCTTACCACAGTTACGGTCTTCAGTGTGGAATACTTCGGCTTAAATCTTTGGCTTGTTTTGTTTTGATTTGTTCCCAGGGTGACTGACATGACGTCACACAGCTACAAAAACGGATTAATAAAATGGAGCCACGTTTGACCAGTGAGCAGAAACTCAACAGGATTAGGAAGACGCTGTATTCCTCTGGCGACCGGTCGACCCCCCCCCCCCATCGATCTGCTTGAGTTCAGGTGAAGGCCGGGAAGTGTAACCCCCCCCACCCCCCACCGCCCCGAACTCAACCAGCAGACGGCGGCCTGTGCAGGGGCGCGCCGGATCGCGTCAAAGTTTCTCTGAGTATTGAAGCTCCGCCAGATTATTCCAGCACAGCAAAGACGAGGCCGAGCCTATATGCGCTGACCCGCGAAGAATATGATAGGAATAATAAATCCACGTTTTCTGTTCGGATCACCGGAACATCTTCGCAACTTAAGAGTCAAGCCAGCCTCAGATCAGCACTCTGATTCACACACTTAATATACAGGAGCTACAAAACATCTATTCTATGAGCCCAATGGCAAAAGTGCAAATTTCCATGCACCCCGGATAAAAGCATCTCGCGTATTAATAAATATAAACAATATATATATTTTTTTTATAAATGCCTGAAATCTTCAGTGGACTTTCAGAGAGTGAATGGGTTGGTATTAAAAAAATATTTCAACAAAATATAAACTGTCGAGATTCTCGCTCTGATTCATCTAGCAAGGTAACCGCTGCAGTGTAAAACAGCTTGAAGTCACATTACGGCCAGTGCAGATCTGGAGAAAATACCGTGGGATGGCAGAGTCCTCAAAATATACATATTTCATTATCTACACTCAGTGAATATTCATAAAACCAGTGAAACATGACATGATTGATTGGGGCACAAGAGTCTCTGCTGCTTGCAGCCTGTAAAAAAACACAGCTTAGAAAGTGTAAAGTATGCGTGTGTGTGTGTGTGTGTGTGTGTGTGTGTGTGTTTGTGTGTGTGTGTGTGTGTGTGTGAGAGTGTGTGTGAGTGTGAGTGTGTGTGAGTGTGTTGCATGCAAAGCCGTGCCCATGCAGCAGTGCTCCCACTGAGAGTTCTTGGCTAAATGGAGGGATGGTGGAAGGACTTTTTCCTCAAGTCAGACTCAAATGTTCAGTCTTCGGTATTTTTTTTCTTTTTTTGCCACGCTGGTCCCCCCTCCCCCTCCCCCATCCCTCCCTGTCCCCCTACTCCATCAAATCCCCGTTATCTCGCGAATCCAGTCTCTCAGCTTGGTAACGCGTGAATAGACGCCAGGCTTGTTTCGACGAGCACAGCCCTCGCCCCAGCTCACGATGCCGACCTGGAACCACTTCCCGCTCTCCTCGAAGCACGCCAGGGGCCCTCCGGAGTCTCCCTGGTGAGCACAATGCCAGCAGAATGTAAGAATACATATCTAAAAAAAAATAAATCAACAAAAAAAAATAATCAAAGAACTGGCATCCGGCTAGCGTAGCGCTCTATTCCGTTGCTAACAACACGGGGTGGCCGGGTCGAATCCCTGTGTTGCCTCCGGCTTGGTCGGGCGTCCCTACAGACACAATTGGCCGTGTGTGCGGGTGGGAAGTCAGATGTGGACATTTGTGCTGGTCGCTGCACTAGCGCCTCCTCTGGTCGGTCGGGGCGCCCCCCCCCCCGGATCGGCGGAGAGGGGGTGGGCAGCGACCGGGATGGCTCAAAAAGAGCGGGGTAATTGGCCAGATACAATTGGGGAGGAAAAAGGGGGTAAAAGAAAAAAAAATAGAAAGAAATGATTTGATTTGGCCTGGACCTGAGTGACTAAGGGTCTGTGAAAACCTCCCCACATCCCCCCTTGTGAGCTCAAGGGTCTCCGCTGGCTTTCCACACATGTTGCACTGAGGCGTTTTGCACAGCCTTTTCAAGACGGGAACGTCGCACCATTAGTCCGCCTCGCCGTTCTGTGTAGAAGGTACGAACACGGAATGGGGGGGGGGGGGGAGGCGTTGTTTTCGGGGCGTTCAGCCGGCAGTGAAGGTAGTCACAGAGCCAAATCCATATCTGTGCAAAAGGGACAGCTGATGCTGCCGTTACACGTCACACCGCCTCTGCTCTCCAGAACACTGGCACGTGATGTAAAGTCACACACCGGGGCCCGCATGATGTTATCCGTTTGGTTCAGTGTAAAAACAACAACAAGAGTCGGCGTACAGACCAGTCTTTATTAGGGTAGTATTGCAGGATCTCTGTGTAAAAAACGCCTCTGGTCTTACCTGGCATGCATCGACTCCCCCCGACAGGAAGCCGCTGCAGAGCATCCTGGAGGTGACCTGCCCCTCCGTGACCACGTTACACACCGTATCGTTAATGATCTTCACCTCTGCCTTCTGCAGCAGCCGTGCCGTGCGACCTGCCGAGGCAGGAGAAAGGGGTCAGCACTCTGTCATACGACCTCTGCGCTCACCACCAACATCAAAGGTGTTAATGGGCCGGATTAGTGTTGGCTAATGAAGGTTTAAGAGGCTTCCCAGGAGACAAAATGTCTGCCTTGATATATGGATATGGAAAAAAGGGCTTAATGGAATAGAGCAGATTAGAAAAAGATTAGAAAGCGAGGGAGGGTTGAGTGGAAGAGGAAGGAGAAGGGTGTTATGATGAGGGAGATGAAGGAATGGGAGGGACATTAGAGAAGAGGAAGGGGAGAAATGAGAGAGAGATGGATGAGAGAGCGAGAGATGAAGAGAGGAGAAGGCAGCGCCGAGGGGAGGAAGATGAAGAGGAGCGATGAATGTCACGTTGAGAGAAGGACACAGGATGACCGGCATGTCTTCTGGGAGGAGAAGTGAAGTGAAGAGGCACAAGAAGCTACTGCAGATTGAGTCACTCATGACTAAGGAAGATTAAGGTACGCATTCAAAAATAAGTATAAATTCCAAAACAAAAAAAACCCAACTAAATTTGACTGAATTAGCAGAGTCCATGAAGTATACCTCCTTCTCGGAGCGTGCCCCAACCGGTGACCCAACAGGACATGCCTGCTGGGAAGACGTGGGAAGGAGCGGGTAGGCAGATGGGGTGGATGGTGTTTGTGAACTCAAGCGGCTGGCTGAGCTCCAGCAGTGCGATGTCATAGTCAAAGGTCATCTGGTTGTAATTTGGGTGGGTGATGATGGTCTGCACCGAGCGCAGCTGTACATCATCTTGCTTGTACTGGTCCTGCATGCCACTGTAGGTTCGCCAGTTGGATGTCACAAGGTTCCTGCAAGTAGCACATTATAGGCCAAGGGGCAAATGTTTTTTTTTTTTTTTTTTGCACAAGGCTATGGTGAAAAGAGCAGGGGTTACGCGATTCCACAAAAAATGAGAAAAGAAAAAAAAAGCAATATCATGAATATGTGATTGTGAAGAAAAACCTTGAAAATAAATGTCACCGATGCTGTGGAACAAGCCCATAAATGGGATAACTGCATTGTAAAGCAAATATCATCTCCCTCTGTGAGTCTCTATTCTCTCTCAGACACAATGGAAGCGACTCAGGTTGAACTGCATGGCTAGTGCGCCACCTACAGGGCATTTGGATAAACGCCTTGCTGTACTATCAACAGATGAGATGCAAATTTAGCCCCCAAGGTTGTTTTTTTTTCATTAATTGTATCGTCGGGGCCTATTTTCAAATGATGCAGTTTGCGTATTAACTGCCCTCTGTTGAGCAAAATAAAAACACTTCTTCCATCAGATTGCATTTAAACATTGTGGAAATGAATAATATAAAATCAGACTGGAGATAATTAACAATAATCCAGTAATTATTATTTAATGACTTGCTGAGAGAAAGGTACACCTTTTGGGCATAACAGAGCAAAATTAATAGCAGGTTATGATTGTGCCGTGTTCAGATGAGCATTGCAGCCACAAAGCTGTGACTCACAAGGAGTTGCTGGTCTGGAAGCAGTGGGCAGCAGAAAGGAGCCACTTGTCAGAGAGGATTGAGGCACCGCAGACATGCCCATTGGTCATAAAGTGAAGGCTGACCTGCCAGGGCCATTCCCCCAGCTCGGCATTCTCACCTCCCACAATGCGGTTCAGCTTATAGGGCCTGATGCCACAGTCTGTGGGGATATGTAGAGACAGGGGTAAATAAGAAAGGCCTTAGACCCACAGTGAGAAAAGGCAGCATATGAGACTGGCATTAATGATCAGAGGTTAATACACACACATACATACGTACATATTGTGTGTGTGTGTGTGTGTGTGTGTGTGTGTGTGTGTGTGTGTGTGTGTGTGTGTGTGTGTGTGTCATGGTATATATCCATCCATTATCTTAACTGCTTATCCTGCTCTCAGGGTCGCGGGGATGCTGGAGCATATTTCCAGCAGTCATTGGGCGGCAGGCGGGGAGACACCCTGGACAGGCCGCCAGGCCATCACAGAGCCCCCCCCCCCCCCCACACACACACACACCCCGATTCATTCCTAGGGACAATTTTAGTACGGCTGATTCACCTGACCTACATGTCTTTGGACTGTGGGAGGAAACCGGAGCCCCCGGAGGAAACCCACGCAGACACGGCTCGGAGAACATGCAAACGCCACACAGAGGACGACCTGGGACGACCCACCAAGGGTGGACTACCCCAGGGCTCGAATCCAGGACCTTCTTGCTGTGAGGCCACCGTGCCACCATTATGGTATATATATCAGAGGACAAAAGCAGTTGACTTGAAGCTGTCATGACTGTGGCCTTAGCTATGGACTACATGCCTCTTCTGAATTCCAGTAAGGCCTGCGGGCACATTAGCTGATAAAAAAAAAAAAAAGAAAAAAGGTCAAACCCCGAGGCTTTAATAGAAGTAAAAACAAAAACCTTCAGAGATGTCAAGATTGGCTTTCAAAAAAAAAAAAAAAAAAAAAAAAGAAAAGAAGAAGAATCAAATAAATAAAGCACTCAAGGCCTGGGGCTCTTTCATAGCAGACAGCCCAATGGGCTCAGCATAGCACATCTATAAACCATTCAAGATGGCACTGAGAAGATTAGCCCCAGTTATGTTGTGTTGTTCCCATTTTGCATCAAATCACATTTCTTACATTCAGTGCTAGGACGAAGTAAGCCGAGGGTGACAGTGAAAGGGCGGTGATTCAGAAGAGTGAAAAAGGACTGAAGACATCCCTTACCGCAGCTCTCCTCATCGGAGCCGTCGGAGCAGTCTTTCACCCGGTCACATTCGGCGTTCACCTTATTTATACATTCTTGGTTCTTACATTTGAAGCTGAAGTCAGAGCAGATACCTGGAGCTACGATAAGGTGGAGAAGTGTTCCACAGTCAAGACACACAATTTAATCAAATGGCCACTGCTGTGTAATTAAGGCTTCAGTGCACAATGCATTGTGATGTAGAGGCAGATTACATTGACCGCTCGCATTGATTGGGGTTAAGGGCCAACGTCCCTTCATATATACGGAACCGAATATTAAAAAAAGAAGAGGAAATGTGAGCCTGCCCTCTGTCTGTATATATGTGAGAAAGACAGAGAGCGAGCGAGACAGAGAGAGAGAGAGCGAGCAAGAGGAAGAGCGAGAGAGAGACAGACAGACAGACAGACAGAAAATGTGAGAAATGTGTGAAAGCGTGAAAGAGAGAGTGACAGAAGAAGGGGAAGAGTGGGGACTGGGCAAAAAAAAAATAAAGAGTGACTATTGAATGAAGAATTGTATCTGCATTGCAGCATCTTCACAACTGCCCCGCCTTTAACGCCACAGTTGGATCACGTTAAATTTGTTCAATGCCCCATGTAAAACGCTTAATATTATGCGCTGACTTGCATTTTCCGACCTGGCACTGGGATGTGAATGGGTTCACAGCACAACTTACAGACTTTACACGAGGCCTCGTCGCTTCCATCACCACAGTCCTTCTTGGTGTCACACACCACTTCCTGAGGCACACAAGTCCCGTCGCCACAGCGCCATTCATTGTCATCGCAACCTGTGGTAGAGCAGGAGAGGGAGATGGCTGAGAGCGGTGCAGAGGATACCTGCCAGGTTTCACAAGGACATCAGTGCCGTGGCCACAATAGAAATTACTTTTGCTCTCCCCCCTTCTTGCATTTATTACACATGATTAAGCGTCTAGACAGAGGCTGAGCAAATTGGGCAAGGCTTCAAACAAGCCCCATTACTGATAAAGTAATGAATGTACAGAGCCCAGGAGCCAGTGGCCAGAGCATTAGTAGCAACGTGCCTTTAATGTTAGCACAATTAGCATAGCATTAGAGAGGGCCTGTATCCCCCGAAGACCACTTTAAGAGAGACGGCGGTACTTACTGCACTGTTTCTCATCGCTCTCATCTCCGCAGTCGTTGACGCGATCGCACACCCAGTACTTAGGCTTACACATGCCGTTGTCACAGGCAAACTGGTCCTTCTCACACTCTGATGCAACAAATGGATTGTTTACTAAACAAGACATCTAATGGAGATACACGTACCAAAGACATCTGATAAGGGACATATGCAAAACACACATCGATGGGTTGTTCCAATAGGCAGGAGAAAGGACTTTGGGAAAGTATGGGGAGTTAAGAGAAGGGTCTAAAAAGGAGAGAGAGAGAGAGAGAGAGAGAGAGAGAGAGAGAGAGAGAGAGAGAGAGAGAGAGAGAGAGAGAGAGAGAGAGAGAGAGCGATGGGGCAGGGTCAGGGACAACGTACTGCACTTCATCTCGTCGCTCATATCGCCACAGTCGTTCCAGCCATCACACTGCAGGTCTTTGGAGATGCAGATCCCAGAGGCACAGGCGAACTGGTCTGGGCAAGCTGCGTACAAAATGGCAACAGCGTGAGGAAGAGTAGGAAGGGGAGTTAGAGAAGGGGGGGGGGTACAACGAGAGGGAGGGAGTGAAAACGTGTATTCACCCCATCAGTCATGTTGCATTTGCTGTTGAGCCGAGCAATTATAAATCCATTTAGGTCAAACTGGGAGACAACACAGAGGGGAAGAGAGGATTGAAAGTGAAGTGCCCCTGACTGACAGTGGCAAATAAAATGGACCCAATAAACAAGCTCTGTGTGATTAGCCCAGCTCTGAAGTGTCATCGCTGCAAGCGTCTATCACCGAACAGCTCCATTTGACTGTCAGTCTGACACCGTCTTTAGTCCCTCAGACTTAATAGTTAGTCTCCCTCTCACGCTTTGTAATAGCAGGCTATGAGTGTCACTGTCATATCACGACATTCCAGCTGTCTCGCCGTGGCATGTGTGGCAAATTTGGGTGGAAGAGAGTCTCAACTCACGGTTGGCAGGATCGTAGGCGTTGTACTCAGCATTGAAGCCTTTATCAGTGAATGACTCGTCTGAATGGAAGGTCACCTCTAGGATGTTGGTCTGACTGGTTAGAGCCAAAGAGGACATTTCTCCACAGTACCTGGGGTACAAGACCACAGTTTAAACACACACACATACCCACAAGCATGCCCAGATATGCAAACATACTTTCGCAGATGTAAAAATAGACACATACTACATGTTGAGGGAAGAGGTTTTGAAGGAATGTCACTTAAAATGTGTTGATGTCTTACTTGGTGCCCATAACTTCCACATAGTCTTTATGACACACCCGGATGTCCACCCCTGGCTCCTTCATGCGGAAAATAGAGAACTTAACCCGCACCTTCTTCCCGGCAGCAACCTAAGACACAGAGGAAGAGATTACTGGTTTTCATGGCCTCTTGTAACACCGTAGCCTCTACATAGAGAAGCAGCACATCTATAAAATGCACACACACACTATTATAAAAGCAGCACACCAACACTTGCATGCTAATGCAGACGTGTACACACAAAACCCGCAAATCAACACACAAGACCAAGACATAAAACACTGCAGCTCAGCTCTAGCTGCGGCAACAGCCACTGTCTGACAGATGAAGATAGAAGAGGTACTGAATAGCTTGGCATCTACAGTGCTGCCTCAGCAGTCTTCCCTGAGCAGGCTAAGGATGTAAAGAGGGAGGTGGGGACGCTGATGTGAGGTAGAGGAGGGGGACCGGGGAGAACAGCAATGTAGCAGCAAACCTCGATGGTCCACTTGCAGTCTAGGGCGGGGGGATAGAAACTCGGGTGATGTGGGGAGCTGAATTTCCCTTGGCTGTCGGTGAGGCGGCCTCCGCATGTTTTGGCTGAAAAGCAGAACAGTTTCTGCATCAGTGTGCCGGCATAACACGAAATGGAACATGTGTGTATACATTTCCTCGTGTGCAATGGGATTATATGTAGTAGGAAGAGCAAATATATTTATACAAGGCACTACAGGAGCTGCTGAGGAGGTCGATGAATGTTTGCTTTGTTACCTGTAGATAGGGGGATGATGTTGTACTCGGCCCTGAATCCAGGTCTCTGGATAGCACTGTCTGTTATCAGGTTGATCAGCATGATGTTGCTGGATGACACCACCTGTAGAGGGTTGGTTGGGGGCCTCTGACCGCACTTTCTGAGGAAGAAAAATAAATGATTTTGTTGATGACGGAATATAACAGTATATGATGTGTGAGCTCATTAGCTTGTCCATCCATCCATTATCTTAACCGCTTATCCTGCTCTCAGTGTCATGATGGGGATGCTGGAGCCTATTCCAGCAGTCATTGGGCAGCAGGCGGGGAGACACCCTGGACAAGCTGCCAGGCCATCACAGGGCCGACACCCACCCACCCACCCACCCACACCCACCCACGCATTCCTAGGGACAGTTTAGTATGGCCGAGTCACCTGACCTACATGTCTTTGGACTGTGGGAGGAAACCGGAGCCCCCGGAGGAAACCCACTCAGACATGGGGAGAACATGCAAACTCCACACAGAGAATGACCCGGGACAACCCACCAAGGTTGGACTACCCCAGGGCTCGAACCCGGGACCTTCTTGCTGTGAGGCGACCGTGCTAACCACTGCGCCACCGTGCCACTCATTAGCTTGTGTGACACCAAATAACACTGAGCTGCACTGCATGGACTGAATAAAACTTTTATTCATTAAATGCAGGAACCTTATTTCTGACCACAAATGATACGAAACAAAAAAAGGGGAGCTCAAAACTTCTGAATAACAACCGACACGTTTCTTTGGGGGGTCACAGCAAAGAAGTTTAAAGGGCTTAGTAAAAGAAGTCCTCTTAAGCGATCAATGGATAAACAGAGTGAAAAAGAGAAATAGGGCTCTGAAGAGAGATGTGCCAGCGCCACTGTCAGAAAATGCTTAGGTGGACTTTAAAAGTTAAACAGGTACATTAGCTCAAAGTTCTCAGCACCGCTGGCAGCAGAGCCACGGAGGTGTGAATGACGCTGCAAGAGCGGCAATACATCCACCCGCCGTGGGATAATGCCATTACAAAGTATTACATTATGGCTCTCATAAACCCCATGTCACCTTGGATAAAGCTGATCGCTCAACGGCATTATAAAAATTTTATGCACCGCCTGGTAACCCGTATTTGTTTGCCGAAGGGTTCTGGGCCTGAAATTGCCTGCAGCTTAGCTGCGATGGCGTTCTCAGGGAAGCCACAGTTCGAGACAGCGCCCCCCACCCCCCACCCCCACCTCCCAGCGAATAAAGTGCGGTTGCACAGCGGTGTAGAAGTAGGTTGCCACCCTTGAAAGATTTGAAAAGCGAAGCCCTTCTGAGCCAACTCAATCTCACCGAGGTCCCAAAAGTTAACAATAAAATGGGGCACGCGGCGCTAAAGGCACCGGGGCCAATAAAAAAAAGAAGTTGTAATCACGAATGCGGCAAAAGGAATGAAGTGGAACCTCTTTTTTTTTTTTTGCCCATATCAGAATAGCTTTCACTTTCAAATCCCCCTGCAACATTTCGGCTAAATACAAAGTGATTCTTAGTGGCTGGCATCTGGGAGTTCTGTAGGACCAGATCTCCCCGCTCTCTGATCATCGCTGCTAAACACACCCGGCATGTTGGGTTGAGCCGCGTCAAACCAAGCCAGTGAAACAAGGTTTGGGGCTATGTTGGAGAATGTGATGTGTTTGGATAGCGGCGCTAGCTTTTGCTGCTTTCTTAGAATAAACTTCTTCAGAACTCATATTCTTCCAGCAAAATAATGAAACCGAATAATATCCGCAGACACGTACTTAATCAAATCTAATTCAGCTTGGATCAACTAAAACATTTATTCAACTTGGGGGAAAAAATGCAGCGCTGATATGACAATGGTTCACATGTACTCGGCCCTGTTTTGCCCATCAACCCCGACCTCGATTCCCCTGTGAACTGGCGACTTACTCTGTGATGGCCTGTGACTCATCTGGACTCAGGGAGTCATAGATGGAGACAAAGTCGTTGGAGCAGTCATCCTCGATGTGGAAGTGAGAGAACCTTACGGCGATGGCGTGCTTCTCCGGGGCTCTGATCTGCCACTGGCAGCGGGACTTGGGGGGATATTTGGCCGGGAAGCCCGGGGACTGGAAGCTCTGCACGTTGGTTTCAGCCTCAAGACGGTAGAAACACTCCTCTGGGGGACGACAACATCGCCGATATTATCACTATGGCCTGCATGTGATGCTGAGCAGAGACGGCGGTCGATAGGTAGGTAGGCGACCTATAACCTCCACATGGCCATCATCATAAGGGAAATGAACTCTAAGGCTGTTTGATGACACATTTGATGTGTACTATAAGTCTATATCATAAGGATTTATGTGAGCCGAAAAAGTTAATGAATCTATTTAACAAACAAATAGGAGTTTAAGGTAGGTTATTATCACTACATATTTATTCCTGACAGGTGGCAGTCATCATTCACAATTGATATAAGTTCATTTGTCCTCATTTATCTCTCTGTAATGTCATAACTGTTAACTTACAGTTGTAATGTTAATCAAAGATAATGACGTTGGAGACAGAACCCATTTTCTACCTTTGCTCCAGATTACCTGTATCATAAATTTCAAGTTCTTCTGCCCTTTACTTTATGCTTGCATGAATATATGGATGGATGAATGGATGTATAATATTTTTAAATGGCCAGTTTGGGGATAATAAAACATCCTATCGTCTAATGTACTGTAATCATCCCAGGGTTATAAATCTTGAACACAAAAAGTCAAGCGGGGCATGCAGGCCGGCTGATCAGGGTCCTGCTATAGGAGCCCCGTTCTCTGACGGGAGCAGCACATGTAGGCGAGCCAGCCATTCGTTACAGACTGGCAGCAGACTAAGCGTCTACCCAGCTGGAAAATTACAGCGGCGAGTGATTGAAATGGGACACGCTGTACTCACTGGCTCTAGGGTTCCTCGCCATCCGTGGGTCTGTGTCTGGAGACGGGGAGGGAGACAGAGAGAGAGAGAGAGAGAGAGAGAGAGAGAGAGACAGAGAGAGAGAGACAGAGAGAGAGAGAGAGAGAGAGCGAGAGAGAGACGGGGGCAAACAGGAGGGAAGGTAAGAATGTGTCACCAAACTAGGGAGCCTGATAGAATTTGATGCATGGGCCTAAAATATTTGGGTTGCACTTTTTCTGTTCCATTTCCCTGCTGTTCAGAGAACTGGTGATGGCGTATAGCTCTTTCTGCTTCATCTCACCTTGGCCTACAGGAGCAACCCATACATCTCTGTCTAACTATCTGGGACAGCAACATCAAATCATACCCACAGAAATCATTTCAAAGGGGCCCAAAACTACTGAGTCATAGGGCCAGCTCTGGGCTAGTGGCCAAGAGATAGACAAATGCAATGTGAATGCAGAAAAGACAAAAGTAAGAAGAATGGCTGCCTTACGCCAGGCTAGCAGCCAGCTAATATCATTAGAGGATCCAAATTGCATAAAACGTGCAATCTTAGATGCAGCACCAGCACAAAGGTCTCGCCTCGTCATTATGATTTCGTCAGCAAATCTCGGATTGAACTCCCATGATGCAAAGAAACAAAAAAAAAGAAGGGGGGGGGGTACAGAATACCAGTATTTATAGAAGACCTTTTTCAGATCTGTATTTTTAAAGCTATATATGGCGATGATTGGTTTTCCATCTTGTCAAAAGTGGAACATTTGTAGCTCCCTCTATCCTACACCAAATCTCTCATTCTGCCCCAACACCCAGATAAACCCCATCCGGTCCCGGTGGTACTGACATGAGGCGGTAACTTCACTGATCTTGATATCCTGGTGGCTTTGCTTGCCCTGCTTCCTGATGCCTTTCCACAGCATCTCCAGAACCCGCTCCTCAGAAAACTCCGGCACCATCTCCAGGTCATCGGCCGGAACATTAAACTGGGTCCAGTGGTAAGCTATCACACCCTCACTGGAAAACACAAGGAGTTGGGGAGGGGCAAAAACATCCAACAACAGGAGGTGTTTAGGTTTTTAATTAGCAGCAAATGAAGAATTATTTTTTCTTTTTTTTTAAATTAGAAAACTCACTTGACACCTCGCCCAAATTAGGATATCACAGGCATTTGAACTGACCCTATGGAAGAGAAAAGAAGGGTCTTGGGACCCTGGCAGCATGTACCTGAACGCTGTGACCACAGATTTGGTGTAGTATTTTGCCAGGAAAGGGTCTTTCTTGTAGTTTATCTCCAGCTGTGTTAAAGGAAGGTCAGTATTAGTATGGTATCAAGAGGCTTTGTTATGCACAAGACTTCTGCATCTGCCTGAAGTCAAATAAGCATGTTCATGCAAAAGCAACGTACTGTGCAAAGCGCGCCCGACAACAGCATTCCCAATTACGTCTCGCCTCCAGCTGAATAAGGCGGCAGGCTGTGTCGAACATGGTTGTTAGTAGTGATACACCGTTACTAGTCTTAATTGGCCTTAAATGCAAGTTACCATGGTCATGGGGGGGGATAAAACAACACTATACTAAGAAAGATTTTAATGTAAAGACTAAGCACCTTAGTATTAAATGTTACTCCCTTCAGGGTCACGAGGCTAGAAAAGCGAGTGAGCCCCCCTCTGGAAAAAAAGAGCTTCATTTGTCTCGCCGGTGATAACGCCAGCTGACAAAAGAAATGCGGAGGAGGACAAGAGTTCACATGACTGAGACGATCAATTATCCACCGACGTACAATGCCCACACGGGCCCAAAAATGGCACATTTCTAAAGCGTCTGTAATCAACTGTGTGAAATGTGATCTCGTTGCCATTTTTCTTATTCATCTGGGAGACGGCGAGCTGATGAAACACAACCAGACGGTTTGGAGAGGTCTACTGACAAGGGGTTTTATGTGGAAGGCCAGACTGGCATGACTGAACTGATGTCCCGCAGGGTACGGTCTAATCAAATACAACGTTGTAGCACGAGTATGGTCAGAAAAACTGACACCAACCCCTGGCTGTCTGGTGGCAGCTGTCGTCCAGCATCCTTTAATAACTTCCATATGGTAAGATAATGAAACAATTTTTGGAAAATATGATTTTTTTTAAAGGAATTAAATCGCTAACAGCATTTCAGCTGTTTTTTTCGGGGGGGGGGGATTCCCCTCCCCCTTTTTCTCCCCAGTTGTACCCGGCCAATTACCCCAGCTGTCTCGGTTGCTGCTCCACCCCCTCTGCCGATCCGGGGAGGGCTGCAGACTACGGCATGCCTCCTCCGATACATGTGGAGTCTCCAGCCGCTTCTTTTCACCTGACGGTGAGGAGTTTCACCAGGGGGACATCGTGCATGGGAGGATCACGCTATTCCCCCCAAACAGGCACCCCGACCAACCAGACGAGGCGCTAGTGCAGTGACCAGGACACGCACGCACATCCGGCTCCCCACTCGCAGCCAATTGGCCAATTGTGTCTGTGGGATGCCTAATCAAGCCGGAGGTAACACGGGGATTCGAACTGGTGATCCCCATGTTGGTAGGCAATGGAATAGACCGCTACGCTACCCGGACGCCCTGGCATTTCAGCTGTTTAACAATTCTCTGAAATCCGTCATTGAGCATGTGTGTGTGTGAGAGAGAGAGAGAGAGAGAGAGAGAGAGAGAGAGAGAGAGAGAGAGAGAGAGAGAGAGAGAGAGAGAGAGAAGAGTAAAGCTTTTAACTCAGCGGGTTAGTCATCCAATATTCAAGTCAGACCACTTCCCACTCTCATCCAAACCCAACGCTGTCACACCTGTAGCCCATCACTGAGAAAGTACAAGGTTGATGGGGGTTTAAGCAGGAGCTTGCGGCTGTCAACATCGTGAGCGGTGCCGCAAACATCTCCAGTGCCGTCAATAAGAAAAGATGCTGCCGAGGGGAATGAATGAGAACGTACACCGTTTTATTCCACCCACACGAAAGCGCCTTCAGCAATCTTTGCACTGAGAGGAACCTGTTTAAAAAGCCTTTCCACGGTGCCATACACCAGCCGCAGCTAATCCTCTGAAGGAGAAGGGAACCGCGTTAAATACGTTGCCCCCTGTGGTGAACTCGACGATAAACAATGTCAGCTACAGAAAGGCAACAGAAAGTGCTGAGCCTTTACTCTGGATTAGAAACTCTTTAGGCATCAAACTTACAATTTCTTCCAGGTCATCAGCCAGCATCTGAAAGTTCTTGCTACTGGTGTCCTCCAGCTTCGGGTCATAGGTCATGTCAACCAGCTTCATGTGCCCACTGAATACCAGCACTGCCGGGACTCGCTTCTCGCTAAGGGTGGCCTCCGAGTCTGCATCTTTGACTTGAGGAAGAAAGGCAAAGCAAAGTAAAAGTATTTACAAAAAAAAAACAACTGTTGTTTAAACCCAATAACTTCTGTTTCTGCGGAGAGTCTTGAAACTCTGAGATCACTTGGTGAGATGACAGCTTAAAATACACCAGCCAAAGTGAAAGGCTGTTTATCAAGGCTTCAGGGGTTCCTTCAATCACACTTGAGAGGAAAGTTGTTCTTCTGACCGTGAGTGACACCTGTCCACCGACGGACAAAAGGGAATTCCGATCCTGTCCAATCGGCTGACTGGTGACATTAACGGGAAATTAGAAATTCCACATCTACTCTTTCATTCTTAAGGAGCGCACCTCCAAACCACGCAGTAAATATTTCCCCCGACTGGATTTTGATGGTGGGGCCGTTGTGGAGGTACTCAGTGTTGTGAGTATTCTAACCATGACTTCGGTAGAAGGCCGACATTATCAATAATGCTATGAGCAATGTCCTTGTCTTATGCAGTCTTGTAAGAGGATGTCCACCAGCTAACTTTTTTTAAGGTTTTTTGTTGACTAGACATGAGAGGAGAATGGAGAATGTATTTTGTTCCTCTGCAAAATGACCAGCAGCCATAGGTGTGTTTTGAAAAGGAGAGCGACGAGTTTTCAAGGGAAAATCCACAGATTTTCAACCGTACCTCTGCCCAGCCAGGACAGGGATAGCATATGAAAGACACCTGCAGTTGTCCCCGATTGTTTCTGCGTCTCCGGGGTGGAAGTGAAACTGTTTTGTCTTTCAGCTGCCAAGTGACGAATCCTGACACCCGTTGGCCCGGCCACAAAAACTACAATCTAGCAGGGTTTCTTTTTTCCCCCCTCCTTTTTCTCCCCAATTGCATCCAGCCAATTACCCCACTCTGCGAGCTGTCCCGGTCTCGTCTCCAACCCCTCTACCGATCCGGGGGGGGGGGGGCTGCAGACTACCACGTCTCCTCCGATACATGTGGAGTCGCCAGCCGCTTCTTGTCACCTGACAGTGAGGAGTTTCACCAGGGGGATGTAGCATGTGTGAGGATCACGCTATTCCCCCCAGTTTCCCCTCCCCCGCGAAAAGGTGCCCCGACCGACCAGAGGAGGCGCTAGTGCAATGACCAGGACATATACCCACATCCGGCTTCCCACCCGCAGACACGGCTAGTTGTGTCTGTAGGGACGCCCGACCAAGCCGGAGGCAACACGGGGATTCGAACCGAGATCCCCGTGTTGGTAGGCAACGGAATAGACCGCTACGCTACCCGGACGCCGCTAGAAAAGGGTTTCTAATACTCTAATCCAGTGATTCCCAAATGGTGGTACATGAGGCTCTACCTGGTGGTACGCAAGAACCTTGCTGAAAGGCTTAACAATTGCACTCCAACTGGCCCAAGTCCTTAACTTAAAACCAAATAATTGTTATTTCATTTCATTTTATTAACGACAACAGTTATTACATCTACACATCACACTACAATGATGTAAAAATTAGTTGTCAATCATTTAAATATTTTCAAAATAAAATATACCTGTACTTAGCCTCGTAGGGTGACATGGCGTCACATCCGACATATAGCATGAACACGCAGCACAGACCTTGACCTTGATGCAGTCAGACTCGGGCTCCACAGTCGATTTTAGCTGAGATTATTAGCCTTTCGTGATTAAATATTGCAACCAAATGGATGCAGAGCCAGATCTACAGCTGATGCCGACCGCACGCACGCCTGACATTCCAAGACTATGCCGATGCTAACAGGCTAATCCAGGGGTGGCTAACCATGTGCCATGGCGAGCCATGTGTATGCAGGTTTTCATTCCAGCCGGACTCCACGCCAGGCGATTTCACTGATTAACAACCCTTCAACCAAAGAGGAAGAACGTATCAGCGAAATCACCTGGTGTGGAGTCGGGTTGGAATGAAAACCTGCATACAGATGGCTCTCCATGGCACATGGTTAGCCACCGCTGGGCTAATCCATCTCACTGAAAAGGTATGTGTATTATTATTATTAGTAGTAGTAGTAGCAGTTGTAATAGTAGTCAGGGGTGGACTTGTAGTGGGAAGTGGTACTTGGGGAATTTGGCTTGGCACATATTGGTACACGGTCTGAAAAGTTTAGGAATCTCTGCTGTAACCTACTCTAAACACACTGTTGAAAAACACATCCTCGTTCTCTCAGCTAAGCTACGTTTCCAATAGTGGAAACGATGTCACACAACACGAGCACAGAGGAATTTTAGGGACGATGATACAGAGGCTTAAAAGCACTGCATTCTGGTATGTATAGGCACTGTGACTGTGAGAGGGACAACACTGATTTTTTTAAGACTTAACTGCTTCATTCGACTACATCATTTGACTACATTACTCATCAGTACTGATTGCACATATACACAAAACCTTCAGATGATACTCACAGACAAACAGCCAAATGAGGAAGGCTGCCACGGCCGCCAAGACCAGGAGAGCCACAAGAACCCCAACCACAACGCCGGTCTTTCGTTTGGACGACATTTTCTCTTTATTGGTTAAAAAGTCGACCTTCTCATGCTGCTCATTCTGACCCTGGTCAAGAAAGAGAGAAAACGAGAGAAGGATATCTATTAAAAAAAACAAACAAACAAACAAACACAGCAGACAACCTCTTGACACAGAAAAAAGAAGAAGAAGAAGAAGCATGATTACATTCTGTATAAGAGGAGGGAGTGAATTCTGATGAGGAATGCTGCATCTTAACACGTGACCCTCCAATAAAGCAGCAAAGACAACCTCTCAGTTTTACCCAAACTTAAAAGCTGGTTTTCTGGTTGTTCTGAAAAAAAAGAAGTAAAAAGCTAGAAGCTTTGTAAAATAAACAAATAATTGATTTAATTAGTCTAATAGAATCCACCGTAAAAGGGTTTACTCTGAACTTGAACTGGGCAATAATTCAATATTATTGTTTATCATCTTTCAGTGGTACTGCACTGGGATGAAATTTGGATATTGTCATATCGTGACGCAAAATTTTGTTGTCTTACTTTAAACTAAATTAACCCAGGGTGTCCGGGTAGCATAGTGGTCTATTCCGTTGCCTACCAACACAGGGATCGCTGGTTCGAATTCCTGCGTTACCTCCGGCTTGGTTGGGCGCCCCCTACAGACACAATTAGCTGTGTCTGTAGGTGGGAAGCCGGCTGTGGGTATGTGTCCTGGTCGCTGCACTAGCCCCTCCTTTGGTCAGTTGGGGTGCCTGTTTGGGGGGGAGGGGGAACTGGGGGGAAGAGTGTGATCCTCCCACGCGCTATGTCCCCCTGGTGAAACTCCTCACTGTCAGGGGAAAAGAAGCAGCTGGCGACTCCACATGTATCGGAGGAGACACGTGGTAGCCTGCAGCCTCTCCGGATCAGCAGAGGGCTGGAGCAGCAACCAGGACAGCTCGGAAGAACGGGGTAATTGACCAAGTACAATTGGAAGAAAAAGTGTGTGTGTGTGAGTGGAGGGGGGGGGGGGTCAAAAAAGAAATTAAATTAAAAACAGATCTATTCATTAAAAAATTCTCACAAAATGAGGTTTGCAATATTTGAAGGAGTTATTTGAAAACTAGTTTTGGTTTGGTGTTATGACTGCTCTATACTTGAGAAGATACACACATTTGTATTGCTTGCGGTTGACAATAAAAAGCCACCGTAGTCAAAAATGCAGTTACATTTTCAGATATTTCATATTTATACATTTGTGATTGTATATTCAGTTTAACATCATAGTATGTAGTATGTTACACTATGCATTGCACTACATTATACTATGTTGCATTAAAGTAAACCATACTGCTGCTATACATTATCCTGTGCATATTTCATGGAGTTCTTCTTTCTACATTATGTGGTGTTGAAAGGGTGCTGTTGCTGGTCTTTGAACCAGGTAAATATGTAGTATATGTGAACAATCTTTCAGGTCAACAAGTCCCAGTGCACTACTCTTAATGCTTTGCTCTTGGCAGGTTCCACCGCTGTGACTGCGTACCATACACATACACCAATCAGCCAAAACATTAAAACCACCTTCTTAATATCATGCAAGTCCCCATTGTGCTGCCAAAACAGCTCTGACCCATCGAGGCATAGACTCTACAAGACCTCTAAGGGTGTCCTCTGGTATCTGGCACCAAGACGTTAGCAGCAGATCCTTCAAGTCCTGTAAGTTGTGAGGTGGGGCCTCCATGGATCGGACTTGTTTTTCCAGCTCATCCCACAGATGTTTGATTAGATAGAGATCTGGGGAATGTGGAGGCCAAGGCAACAGCTTGAACCCCTTGTCATGTTCCTCGAACCATTCCTGAACAATTTTTGCAGGGGGGCAGGATGCATTATCCTGCTGAAAGACGCCACTGCCATCAGGGGATACCGTTGCCATGAAGGGGTGTACCTGGTCTGCAACAATGTTTAGGTAGGTGGCACATGTCAAAGTAACTTCCACATGAATGCCAGGACCAAGGTTTCCCAGCAGAACATTGCCCAGAGCACCACACTGCCTCTGCTGGCTTACCTTCTCCCCATCGTGCATCCTGGTGCCATCTCTCCCCCAGGTAAATGACGCACACATACCCGGTCGTCCACATGATGTAAAAGAAAATGTGATTCATCAGACCAGGCCCCCCTCTTCCATCGCTCCATGGTACAGTTCTGACACTCACGTGACCATTGTAGGTGCTTTTGGTGGTGGACAGGGGTCATCATGGGCACTCCGACTGGTCAGCGGCTATGCAGCCTCATACGCGGCAAGCTGTGATGCAGTGTGTTCTGACACCTGTCTATCATAGCCAGCATTCACTTTTTCAGCAATTTGAGTTATAGTAGCTCTTCTGTGGGATCGGACCAGACGGGCTAGCCTTCACTCCCCACATGCACCAGTGAGCCTTGAGCGCCCATGACCCTGTCGCCGGTTAACCAGTTGCCCTTCCTTGGACCACTTTTGGTTAGTTCTGACCACTGAATACCAGGAACACCCCACAAGACCTGTCTTTTTGGAGATGTTCTGACCCAGTCGTCTAGCCGTCACAATTTGGCCCTTGTCAAAGTCGCTCAGATTCTTACGCTTGCCCATTTTTCCTGCTTCCAACACATCAACTTCAAGAACTTGACTGTTCAACTTGCTGCCTAATATATCCCACCCCTTGGCATTGCAATGAGATAATCAATGCTACTCACTCACCTGTCAGTGGTTTTAATGTTTTGGCTGATTGGGGTGTGTTCTTTTATGTTGTCATGATCATCCTTACTTTATTTCACTTGTTCTTTTTTTTAAAATCTGCAATTACTTTATGTAGTCCAATCCATGCCAAATCTAATCTACCATCTCTTCTTTCTACATAAAGCAAAGGTAAAAACATGGACACGGACCAAAGGGAGGGAAACCAGTATCATGTGAAACTAACAACAGTGCCACAACTCGTCTTATCAATTACCGCACGTGACACATTGGTCCACAAATAAGGTACAGTTAGCGTGTATGATTAATTCATATAAGATCTCGTGCTCTTCTGTCATTCACCGCACACTCCTTATTCCTTGGTGCTAGTTTGGTTGTGTTGGGCTACACAAAAGGACATTCTGGTATGGAGGCTTGAGATGACGTGTGGAGGTCTGTTCCGTTTTGGTTTGAGAGTCATTATTTGCAGGACATGGGGAAATGGGGGCATATTACATACCATACCTTCAGGTTTAGCCTGCAAGTCAAGTGAGAATCAGTCGGGATCTGTTTAACTGTCATGTATATTTTCTCAGTACCGGGAACTTTACTTGGTGTAGCATTACATTTGAGAAGGTAAAGGTTATACGAGTAAAATCAACGCTAAAAGTAAGTCATTTTTTTATAGCAATGGTAAAAGGAAAAAGTGATTTTCATAACTTGTGTTCTATGACTATTTAAATGCTGATCTCTGAAAGGGTAAAAAATTAGTGTGAGTGACAGTTTACAAGAATAGCTAAATGATACGAGTGATACAAAGCAGTTAGATTTCCAGAAATAGATTTGATCTTTCAGCATGCATAAAAACACCTCAAAGCATTTGTTAAATACTGCGGTTAGGAAATTATGAATAAAGAACGTCCTTAATCTGTTGCCATGGAGATGCTAGCAACAGAAAATGCCCATCAATGCAATCACGAGGAAGAGGAATTTCAGACAAGAGAAAGCATTTTGCAAGAAAAATTCCACTGAGGATGAAGGGTAAAAAAATACACTTCAAAAATAACACAATAGGGTGTCCGGGTAGCGTAGCAGTCGATTCCGCTGTCTACCAACACGGGGAATCGCTGGTTTGAATCCCCGTGTTACCTTCGGCTTGGTCGGGCGTCCCTACAGACACAATTGGCTGTGTCTGTGGGTGGGAAGCCGGATGTGGGCATGTGTCCTGGTCACTGCACTAGCGCCTCCTCTGATCGGTCGGGGCTCCTGTTCGGGGGGGAGGGGGAACTGGGGGGAATAGCGTGATCCTCTCACGCGCCACATCCCCCTGGTGAAACTCACCGTCAGGTGAAAAGAAGCGGCTGGTGACGCCACATGTTTCGGAGGAGACATGTGGTAGTCTGCAGGCCTCCCCGGATCGGCAGAGGGGTGGAGCAGCGACCGGGACGGCTCGGAAAAGTGGGGTAATTGGCCAAGTACAACTGGGGAGAAAAGGGGGGGGGGGTAAAAAATAATAATAAAATGGCCGGATAATAGGAAGTACTTATGTAATCGGGGTTGTTTTGAAATTACATTTGTCTTGCGCAAAACAAAAAAAAAACCCCACCAATAACAGCAGCAAGTTCAAACAAGCTACTTTCAAGTATAACAAGCAGAACCTGTTCAGCCACCTGTAACAGTCCTCAGACCTGCACATGCACTTATTCAGACCTAGCATGGGACACCTTTGAGCAAAGAGCCATGGGCATAATATGTGTATGGGCTTGTGTGTGTGTGTGTGTGTGTGTGTGTGTGTGTGTGTGTACACCTGTTGAAGAGCTCTCTCCAGCGGGCTGACAGAAAGAAAGAAGAAAGATCTCAGGCTTGTCAGTAAATCAACGAACAACGAATTCGGTGTCCGTGGCCCATGGGTAGCGCCGACCGAGTTCCATTAGGGACAGAGAATCACTTTCGTATTAAATCAATTTGTCAGATGTGCTGCGCCTTAAGACGGGGGCTCGATTACACGAGCCTAGATGATAACTCATGGCAATTAAGGCCTATTCTTCTCCAGCTTTGGCTTCCACACATGCTTCCTAATTGGAATCTCCAGAAGTAATCGTGGGCCAAAATGAGAGGAATTATTAGGGATGGGGTCAGCTACCGCTTCAGGGTCTCTCTCTCCATCAGCCACCCCCATCACAGCCTAACGCAACCATTATATGATCTTCATCATACCCCCCCGCCCCCCCATCCACCTCTAGCAAGAAATGCTGCTCAGTTTTTTTGTTTTCTTTAGCTTTCCACAGCATTCACACTAGTTTGGTGTGGCATGCTACAGCTGAGCAGAAAGTGGTGGGAATTTTACTGCACTTAAAAGCTGTTATGTGAGAAATACAACCCAGCAAAAAAAAAAAGCAACATGGGCAATTTATTTATTTACTTTATGTGTGACCAAAAGCATCGCGGACCACAAATGCACCTTGGGAGGAGTCACCTGACACCGAGTATCGCTACGTAGTTTGACCAGTTTGTCAGGTGGCAGACTTATCTACTGCGCCGTGGGGTGTGGCTCGGAAAAACGGCTCATTACACAAAATGTCAGTTGTGGTCCCTCGAAGTACCACACAAAGTAAGCTCACAACTGTGACTAAGGTGCCATAAAACATGGTGCCATAAATGAATACAGTATTTTAAGTACAAAATCGATCGTCTATGTGCATGGCAGAAAAGCCCCCGCCCCCCTTACACACACACACACACACATATTAAAAATGGCAATTATAAAAAGCCTCGGGTCCAAAAAATCTCAGCTGGACGAGTCAGCCTTTAGGCTCTACTTTGTCATGCCAGGCGTGAGTATGTGAGAGAAATGGACACGGACCAAAGGGAGGGAAACCAGTATCATGTGAAACTAACAACAGTGCCACAACTCGTCTTATCACGTGACACACGTGACACATTGGTCCACAAATAAGGTACAGTTAGCGTGTATGATTAATTCATATAAGATCTCGTGCTCTGAAATTCAGAGTGAGAGCGCCCCCCTTTAATAATCTCTGGCAATTTAGTAATTTAGTAGACTTGGTAGGAAAAAAACTAGGTATACGTGATATACAAAATGACTCAATGCATCAGCAGCTACGTTGACAAAACAAGAAAGTCAACTCAGTGGCTGTGCAGAAAATGATGTTTCCCTGTATCAGTGGCTTACAATGCAGGATGCTTCTTATTTGCTTCTGCTAAACAGGGACAAAAGACAAACAAACATGGTTTATAAAACGGGCACACCTACACTATTCGTAAAAACAAATATGTCTGAAGCACTGGTTATTGTTGCAGGAACGACTTGTGCGCACAAATCCATGCTAGGTATACCTCCATCATAATGCTCCTCCTGAGCTGGGGGGGGGGGGTCACGGTAGCATCGCAACCCTCTGCTAGACCGTTTAGCCCATACAAAGTTCAGCCGAGTCCTGCTAACCCGAACCCCGGACCAAAGTGATACTTCCCTTCGCAGCGTACGCACACCGACCTCTGAACCTCAGGTCACCCCCGGGCTCTGACGTGTGGAACCGTCCTTAATGTTTATTTCAGGACATTTTACATTGCTTGAATTGACTTCTTCTCCCGCTCATGAAGCCGTCCTCGCAGCGCTCAGCTGAGTGAGCGCCAGACGTAATGAAACAGGACGGAAACATGAGCTGACCCCGCAAGATTAGCAAATACTCCATTGAGTCACAGCACAAACCAGAAGACTTAGCTTGCTTCATTTGATCATAAAATGTGGAGATTAGCGGCACGGAGTGATCTGATGGCTTGTCGGTAATCGTCAGTCGTGGAAAAAAGAGGCCTGTGAAACTATCAGCTCGGTCGGTCTGGCTCATGTCACCAACGTATTTCACACCGGGGACATGTCGCAGCTCGCACACTCCAAGAAATCAAGGTGTGGTGGGACATTATTGGGAGTAGTTATTTCACGTACAGCGATGTTGAACACTCGATTCCGATTGGTCGGTAGAAGCATTTTAAGTGCGGCCATTTCTGAATAGCAGACCGTCACGACTGCTGTCAAGCTTCACAGTTCCTGACCTGTCCCGTTCCACATCCATGCGTTTCATGAAGCCGTTGTGGGCTAATGTTAGCAAGCTGCATATACAGAAAGAAGTACGGTCAAAATTATTTTAAATCATTATTTTCTGGGGCATCCAGGTCGCGTGGCGGTCTATTCCTTTGCCTACCAACATGGGGATCACCGGTTCGAATCCCCGTGTTACCTCCGGCTTGGCCGGGCGTCCCTACAGACACAATTGACCGTGTCTGCGGGTGGGAAGCTGGATGTGGGTGTGTGTCCTGGTCCAGTCGGGGCGCCTGTTCAAGGGGGTGGGAACTGGGGGGAATAGCGTGATCCTCCCACGCGCTACGTCCCCCCGGCGAAACTCCTCACCGTCAGGTGAAAAGAAGCAGC
Source organism: Lampris incognitus (assembly GCF_029633865.1). Classification (NCBI taxonomy): domain Eukaryota; kingdom Metazoa; phylum Chordata; class Actinopteri; order Lampriformes; family Lampridae; genus Lampris; species Lampris incognitus. Next base: position 12,567,950 of record NC_079219.1, read on the forward strand.
TGGAGACTCCACGTGTATGGGAGGAGGCATGTGGTGGTCTGCAGCCCTCCCCGGATCGGCAGAGGGGGTGGAGCAGTGACCGGGACGGCTCAGAAGAGTGGGGTAATTGGCCGGACACAATTGGGAAAAAAAGGGGGAGAAAAAAAAGATCATTTTCTGTCAATTCATTGGTGACTTCTTTCGTAAGGTAAAGCCGTGTAATAAACGGGATCATCTGTTCAGAGGTGGTCTTCTATTAATAAGGATGACCTTCACGGAGGTGAGCCCCCCTCTACAGCAGCCATTTTTCTATCGAGGACCAGCGTGATGGTTATCTTAGCTACATTTCACAATGGTTTGGTAGCTGAGTATTTTTCCATTTCCTTTACACTGACCAGATGTAGAACAGAGTTACTCTTTTTTTATCCCACCAAGCACATACCCATATATCCAGGCGCCGGTGTGCTTTGTTTGACAGTTCGTGTCTCCGTCATTGAGTGGTTTCGTGCCACAACTTTACCTCAGATGTAGTTAAACTACATTTTCAAAATATATCTTGTTTGACAACGTTGAAAAATAGAATAATAGCTGAAATTCTGTGCGATTGGAAGTTGGTTGGGGCGGCACGGTGGCGCAGTGGTTAGCGCGGCCGCCTCACAGCAAGAAGGTCCTGGGTTTGAGCCACGGGGTGGTCCAACCTTGGGGGTCGTCCCGTCAACCTTGGGGGTCGTCCTCTGAGTGGAGTTTGCATGCTCTCCCCGTGTCTGCGTGGGTTTCCTCCGGGGCCTCCGGTTTCCTCCCACAGTCCAGACATGCTGGTCAGGTGAATCGGCCATACTAAAATAGTCCCTAGCTATGAATGTGTGTATGTCGGCCCTGTGTGATGGCCTGGCGGCCTGCCCAGGGTGTCTCCCCGCCTGCCGCCCAATGACTGCTGGGATAGGCTCCAGCATCCCCGCGACCCTGAGAGCAGGATAAGCGATTCGGATAATGGATGGATGGATGGAAGTTGGTTGATAAAATATTTTCCCCAATCCAGAGTGGGCGCCAACGAGCCATGATAAAATTCAACAAAGGGGACATAGAGACGTCGGAGCTATTTCCTGTACTCTTAAAAACTATGTTTGTTTTTTTTTTTAATCAGCAGAGAACTACCAAGTTATACCAATTTGGCATACCACTGCTGATACTCAAGATATAATATGTCACACTTTTCTTATGCAACTTCACGCATGGTTTAAATAATTTCATATACTGCAGTTTTCGCAAATTCGCAATTCATTTGGGGGTCAGCTAAACTTTCTGGATAGTTTCTATCAACATACCGCTAGCACCGAAAAATACAGACAGATGGTGAACGCATTCCTGATCCTGAGCTGTGTGTGCAACAGTTTGAGGTCCCCACCCACACTGACATAAACAACAAGGAAGAAATGCCTTTTACCACATCTCATTAGATGTGAATATGACCTTCGCCTTATCAAGTCGCTACTCCTCTTCCCCCAGAGAAAGAAAGTAATAAGATCGAATGGGACGTGTTGTGGGAGCCTACCGTGTGTTTTGTCCAGCTGAGCTGCACAGCGCTCGATTTTTTCTGACGCGTCTCACCCTCAGCGGGGCCGACAGAGGCAAGGGAGTCAAGTCAGAACAAGCAGAGGATTTGCCGTTTTAGAAATATCCAATAGCGTAGCAACAAAGATCTCAATTGAAGAGGGTATGCACAATACACGGACAGAAAGCTGTGGCATTCAGATTGTTATTAAAATCCTTCACACAGTCGTCGAAAAACAGACTCGGGAGAGCAGCAAGATGTGAATAGCCCATCCCAGAGCTGTGCAACAGTTAGGATCTCCCTCTGGCTCACTTACTTGCCCCCGTCTCACTTTTGATTTTAATGAGGCGATGAACAGAGTATACAGGCATCCAGCACGTAAAAGCCCCGCTTCACACATCATTTTTCCATAAGTAATGCGAGCGTGATCACATATTTTGCAGCAGGGTTTTACTAAAACATGTAAGGCAAGTTTTGGCAAGGTCTGCTTTACCTTGGTGTGTGTGAATATCGCCCACATGGACAGACCGTTAACAGAATCATAATGTGTAAAACAGTCAAATCCATTTGAAAGTGAGGACTCGAGCACATAGTGAACTCAAACGCTGTCCTGGAGCGGCAGTGCTTCTGACATGGGGTGCAACACTGGTAATACCCACTGGGTTTTTCCAAGAGAGATCCCGCTACGTTTTTTTTTTTTTTGCATTACTAATGTAATACTGTCATACTCTTCTAGTCTCCATAGGAAGGTGTTTTTTCACTTGCCCGCCTCTCCAGGAGATGTCAGAGCACAAGATCAGCTGTGGAAAACAGCCCCGCTTGACTTGAAGTTACAATCCTGTCCAACTTACCGACAGACGGTGATGCGCAGTAATAAGCGGAGGTGGGAAGGGCACCGAAAATCCCTGCTTCAGTTAAAAGTCCGCTACTTCAGTGAGAATTCACTTGAGTAAAAAGTAGAAATGCTAAGAAAATTACTCAAGTCAGAGTAAATGAGCTCCTTAGTGGACAACTAATTGAGGGAACAAAATATGTTCTGCTGTTGACATAGCCTATGTCACTGGAAACAATCTGGACAAACACACCGCACAAACTACATTTTTATGATCAACGTAAATCTACAAAAACGCCTCGTCATCGGCAATATTTGGCCATTAACAGGGTTAAAGTCACTTCTTTTTTTTTTTACTCTGCACATTTATCAAAATAGAAATAGTGAAGTAGAATACTTTATTGTCAATTGACTCATAGTAAAAGTGATGTGATTTAATTTTACACAAAAACATACAGTAAGGAGTATAGTAGTTGCAATTCCTTATGTTCCACCTATGGCCATAACAGAGGTGGTTGAGCTCTCCAAATCACATTGAATTATTGTTTAATTGTACTGAGTAACTTCAAGCATTGTTACACGTTGTAGTTTCTGTTGACAACGTCTTTTTACACCGATATCTGTTAACTAACCACAACCACTTCTGTTCTTCAAATTCGGGGCTAACCACTAACAGACGTACTGCTGCCTGCTACGGCCAGACTAGGAGGGGCAGCTACATCGACTACAGAGGAGCACTGGCTGTCAATCACCGACCCATTCATAACATACATATCCATTTGAAATGCATGTCTTTGGACTGTAGGAGGACACCAGAGTACCCAAAAGAAACTCAAACAAACATGCAGAGCCCACACAGAAAGACTTGGATCACACCCAGGACCCTCTTATTGTAAGGGGACAGTGCTAAGCCACCATGCTGAGCACTGTAGGGCTTTAGTGTTTCGCTCCTCAGTAGGCCAGATGCTTGCCAAGACTGGGACGTGAGCCTAGGGCCTTGGGTTAAAAGCTGATTTCAGTACTTACATCACACTGCTGTCCAGTGCCTGAAAAATTAAGGTATTCTTATGGCCTTGGACAGCTAAGTGGTGATTTCAAACCATAAAAAACTACTAACAAAGGCCAAGAACAGAATCAATCTGCAATAGAAGGCAGAAACACTATCAGCCAAATACATTTTACACATACTCAGAATCTGTACTCTACTTTTAACCCATCCTAACTTTTAGGGAATAGTGGGCAGCCATTTCTCCAGCGCCCAGATCCAGAGCCTTGGTCAACAGCCATGGCAGGAGTATGCCCCTAACATGCACGTCTTTTGGTGTGGGAGGAAATTGGAGCACCTGGAGGAAACCCATGTGAACGCCACACAGAAAGGCCCAGGTTGAGCCTTGTTGGGTTTGAACCCAAAACCACTTGAGCCACCATGCCATCTGATACGCAATATCAAACCAACATACAGCCTTCATGTCTTCTCTAACTGGCTTTGTCCATGTGCCGTTTCGGTGAGAATTCTCCACCGTGGAATCGAAATAGTAATGCTACAAAAATAGTCCCTCCCTACCGTATTGTGCCACTGCAATTTAGCCCTAAATAGTCTAAATTAACACAAAATAAACTGAAAACTTGTCGGGGAGCGAAGAAATCCACATAAACCCCTTAAGTTTCTATTATATATATCGTTAGCCTCATAGGATAAATGCCGAAGTAATTTTTTGGCCAAATTGAGATTTCTGCCTACATGTGTTCTCCTCAAGCTGCTGCATCACCCTGGATTAGTGCCTATGTCCTAAACCAATCAGAACACTTTTTACATTCAAAAATGACAATCTGCCTAAGTCACTCGTGTGACTTGAGCATTTTTACGTTGAAAAAAATAAAGAAAAAAGTTGCATACAAGAAAGGCTCCTGGTGCTCGGCTTTCTCTCTTTCCTTATCTGGTAAGATAAATAATATTTCTTTGATTTACTGTAGGCCTAGTGTAAATGTACTCAGTGGATATGAAAATGCGTTTTTTCTTATTACCCGAAAATCGTAAAAATGACTAAGGCATTTATCCTATGAGGCTAACGATATGTAACCGGGTAGTTTCTTGCCCGGTGCGGGATTCGATACGAGGTGTACTGCACCACAAGGCGACATCACTAACCGCTCGGCTAAAGGGTCAGACCCGTTAGCTAGGGGCTAACGTGTCTTATTATTAGTTTACACATATATATATATCTATATATATATATAGATATATCTATATATATATATATATATATAGAGAGAGAGGTTGCCATCTTTAAATCAGTAATGACGACGTCATTAAACTACAGGCAGCGTTTCCTCATTGGACTATTCCGCTGCCATTGTGTACAACGCTTTTCACTGCCCAGTGACACGCTTGACATCCCTTCCTACACAACAAAGGCCATGTGTGTAATTAGATATCCTGGAACGATAAGACACACTGTTGAAACATACCAAATGAATGGTCACGCTTCCCAATAAGCCTACGCAAATACTAATTAGGCTTGTGAGATAATAATAACAATAATACAAAATACGCATACGAGAGTATTGGGGCAGCTTATGTGTCACGGCTAAACGTCTCCCCGTCAATCATTGACAATTAGGGAAACGAGTTAGCAGCAAATGACACCCGCAACCACAGAGCGAGATGCTCGGCTAAACTTAAGGAGGGAGAGGAGAGTTTTTGAAGCAGCGAGATGAAGTTCCGTTGAAAAAGGGGAAATGGAAAAAACACACAACGGGAAGGGGAAATCAAAGATACGAGCCTGTGAAAGAAAACAAGCTCGGACGAGCGGCTCTGTTCCGTAAACCAGCGAGGCCACCCGCCAGGGCGGGGACGCCGGCAGGCCACCTTCGCTGGACGGTGAACAACTTGTGTGTGAGGGGGGGGGCACTGTTTTATCTTTATATCAGCACACACACACACACACACACACAAGTTGAGTTACGGAGTTATACCGTACGGGACGGGGTGGGGTGGTTTAACCGACGTGAGAGCGGTTAGCGCAGCCTTGTTAACTTACAGCGTACTGATATCTGGCGGAATACATCTTCCACAGGCGCGTCGATTCCCGGCTAGTCCTCCTGACGGGACGAACCCCCCGCGTCCAAACTCCCGAACGACGCTGGACCGGCGGAGTCGGATCCCTTCTTACTCGGAGACCTGGATGGAGTGAGCGTTTGCAGTTGCAACATCTGAAACTGACCTTTACCCCACCGCCGCGCACCCCATACACGCGAACGCACGCAGTAGGCCACGCCCCCCTACCTGGCTCCGTCTGCAGCAAGGTGTAGCTTCGTTGCAAACACACAAGGAGCGGTGAAGATACCGTAATATTATCTGCACTGAAAACGTATGTTAAAAAATAATCTGTAAGAGGGGTCTTTCAGCGGGAACGGAAATAGCTGGCCACGTAGTCTTAATGGGCTGATGGCCCTGTTCACTTGTTCCAGGGTGCTGCTTATATTGGCCACCTGTTCATTTTTTCACCACGCGTTCCCCCTGCTGACCGAATGCTGATGTTGCTGGCAGGCAATTCTACAGACGCCTATATTTATTTTGTCTTGCGCGTCGTAATCCAAGGGGGGAAAGTGTAAAATGAGCATTTTGTCTGCCAACAAGCTGATACCAAATACGTCGACTGCTATGTTGCGTGTGCACGTTCAAACGAAAACACATCTTTTACTCATCACTTACCCCCCCCCCCATTTCATCTACCAAATCCACAGTGACACTTGATTCAGCTATGTGTCATGCAGGGCCACGTATGAATATGCAAATTTACTTTCCAGCTCAACACCACACCTATGGCTGGATTACTGAACGGGCCCACCGGGCACAGGTTTAGGGGCCCAAGGGGTTTCACGGGCACCTAAATCAGAGCCTCTGCGTGTTGTTTTTTCATTTCTCGGAGTAGATGGAGGTAGTAGTCATTTATGTCGATAACAGCTTGTTGTCACTGTTTTGAGGCTAAATGCGGTTTTAAGTGATTTCATATTTGTGGTGGCGAGAAGTGCATTGTTTAATGTGCTGTTTGCTCTAATTGAGTGTGCCTGTGCTTGTAAATGCTGTTGAGGGCTTTTGGGCATCGGGGCCCGTGCAGGGCTCAGTTGTCTATCAGGTTATTATACTAATTTGCACACCTTCAATCAGGCAGGCGGAGTACCGATAAGTGATGCCAGCAATGCTGGATAGGAAGGGCAACCCGCATACCACATTGTAGTCGAGAAGAGTACCCCTGCTGCATGGTTCTATTCACACGTCGTCCCGTTGGCTCAGCGGGTTTGTAATTCCAGATCTGAGCCACAAGAGGTCGCCCTTCACCAAGGCAGATGGACGGACGCCCCGAGAGAAGTCCGTGATATAGAAATACCGCAGATGGGGCGCTCTTTTAAAGGGCTGGGCTCCTGCAAAGCGAAAGTCAAGCCTGCGTCCATGTAATCGACCACAGGCCTGCGATTGGAGAACCCGGGAGCAAGCGCGTAGCTGCGGACGGAGACGCAGGACATAGCGGAGTCAGTCAAAGCGCGACCTTAAGCGGCGTCCATTGCTCCAGCTGATGTAACGACACAACGTTTTCTGGAATCGACTATAATAGAGTTTTTTTTTTTTTACATTTTAATTGTCATACAAGAAGAAGACAGAAGGCGAGAAAATGGGACGTACCGCAATACCTATATTGATGGCTGTGCTGTCCCACTGCATGTGGAGAAACATCGAGGTAAGGGTCCAGAGCCTTTGGATAATGTGACGATGGCGCACTACGCTTTGCCCGGTGTCAACATTATGAATCGTTATTGGCTGCATTTTGTTCATATCCATGCTGGGCTTGTCATCGATACCAGCTTTTCCTACGTCTCCATAGCGGACCCGCGCCCTTTCAGGACACATTAAGTCCGCGAATGCTCGTGCAGACACTGTCTGTCGATGAATCCTCTCGAGTCACGGCACGTGAAGTCGACAAATATGCGGTGTTAGGTGTGTGCTGGAAAGTCAAATGAACGCGACATTCGGGAATAAAGGGAAGTATTCACGGAGGACACGCGAAAAGCTTGATTGTTGCACGTATTTGGCTCTTAAGGGCTATTAATCCGAGATGAAAATGGTGATGTTGCTTTGCTCGGTAGCGATAAATAGCAGCGAGTCTCATCCTTTCTCGTCACGTCCTATCCCATCTGGGACTTGGCCTTGACAGCTAGAGAAATGGGCTTGCGTTCATCCTTTAGGAGGGGTACTCCCCAGCTCAAAGGAAGGATGTTGTCAAAGAGGGAGTCGTGCAAAATCAGACAATGCTCTACATTATATTAGGCCACTGAAAAGAATAGCAACTCTTTTAATTGGACGACGTAGGTTCCCATTTAGTTACACCAAGGGATTTTAGACAGTGGAAGGTGTTCATTGGTGTTCATCGTTATATCTGAGAGCACAAAAGTATTACTTCCAAATAATGTATAAGAACATGGTGTCAAAGAGTTTGGGCTCCAGGATGCGTAACAGTGCACTGGCGGCATTGCAAAGGAAAGACAAAGGGGAGCATGAACTCAAATATTGCACATTTGTGGAATAAATCCAACAAAGGTTGACTATAGGATGTAATTGGATAGCTGACAGGTGAATGTGATATAGGGGATGCTAATGACATATCCGGGGTCATTCTATTGGGATCTGTCTCCAACAATGGGCTGTAGATAAGGAATAGTGACAGTCCCTGTTCAGTAAGACCGATCAATGGGCTAACCGGTGTACCAGTCACAGCCACCTCACTCCACACTCAGAAGGTCTGACAGTAGACCAAGGCTGTGTGATGAGCCCTGGCTTTCCTCTCGACAGCTCTGAAGTCACGTATTGTCTCCTTGGGAGGAAAAAAAGAAGAAAAGGTTGAGGCATTAATTTTGGCAGAGTTAGGAACGATGTGCGTTTGTGTGCGTTGTGGTGATGGGGGTGTTATGGTACCACAGTTGAAGCTCAGGCTAAAGATTTATGTGGCTTCGTTTCAATGAAAGACCTCAGCCCCGGATGAAATCTCAACATTTCTGTGCAAATATATTTGCATCTGCTGTAATAAATCTGCCAGCGTTGCACCCCTGCCGGTTGAACTCTGCCATAGGTGTGCAGCCCTGAGTGCTAGTCCAAAGACACGTCACACACCCAGAATGCTGAATGTCACCGCCACTGCTGATCAGAGATGTTGTCTCATCCCAACCAACCAACCAACCAACCAACCAACCAACCAACCTCCTTTTTTAGCTGCTAGCTCAGAAACAAAAATCCTATTTCAGAGCATGTTTCACAGATGAAAAAGGAGCTAGATCACGGTAGACACCAGGGGTGATGATACTCCAACAGTGACGGCACAGAAGCAGCTACGCAGTTTCCAATATGCCCTTGAAAACTCCCAGATTGGCTTGACTGGAGTATCACGACTGTGGCTTATAAGTACTCCCAATTTACTAAAAGGATTAACGAGATGTTTATTTATTAGCCATCTTCCACAGTGAGACCGGGTTAGTCATAAACCTTTCTTTCCATTTTGTATTAATTTCCTTGCTGTAAGAGTCTTAGCAGGATTACTGCTATGCTGAGGAATAAGGTTTAGCGTCATACAAGGAGACCTGCCCATGAAGGTTTACACTGGAGATTACACCGTGAGAGGGCCGGCCGGCTGGATTACGCTCCAGCTTTAGGTCTAATAACATGGAATAACATGCCTGCTTCCTTCAATCTAGTTGACATCAATTCATTGATTAAATGGATCGGGCAATTTTGCGTTGATCCGTCCTCTATTGCACATCGGCATTAGTCGGCGCCTTCGGATGATCTCTAATCAGAGCATAATTGTATTTGTAATTGTAATTTGGGCAGTTGAGTAGATTATTTGCAAAGGCAAGTGGAGGCACAGTATTTGTCAGCAGGCATGTCCCCCATCTGCAATAGCAACCGACATGTACTTTCAAGATCATGTCAGAGGTCAGACGGAGCAAATAAAGGATGATCTCTTCCAGAGATAGCAAAAAAAAAGTATGCACGTGTGACGTCGCTGCAGTGTGGCTGAAGAACAGTACGTAGGTTTGAATACGGTCAGCAGAAGTCGACAGACTCTTCTCGGTGTTTTTGTGCAGAAGCTGTGGCCGCAATGTGGTGGGAAGAAAACAAAAACAACCTCCTCTTATACAATTTCTTTGTGTTTACAGACGTAAAAGCCTCGCACGGCTAAGCTGCGTGTGCTCGCTCATCCCCCCGACACTCCAGTACGAGAAAACATCCATTCGGCTCCGAGAAAATAATGATTCCTAGATGGTGTTATTGCAGGTACCGAGGCCTCCGCGAAGCGGCCAGCTCTGGCACACCTTAAAAGGAAGCGTGGGTTAGCGTGCAGAGACAAGTCTGCCAGCCAAGAGAGGCTGTTCTCAGCCTCTGTCAACCAGCTCAGGACTCATCACGATGAGTGGCTGCGGTGCGAACCTGGGTTCGAACGCCCCGCTCCAGAGAGGCTGCGGGTCCAGACACCGGGGCCTCGTCGGTCGACCCAGACACCGCGCCGTCCGCAGGTTTCATAAATCTTCCCCGAAAACCGAGAGACGGCAAGAAGTAGCAGAGAGGGGTTGAGTCGTGGGTTTGTTGTGTGGGGGGGGGGGGGAGGGGTGCAGAGTACAACGGACATTTAGAAAGGATGGTTGAAGATAAAAGAGAAATATTAAGTTTCTCAGCTGCCGCCCCTCTACCCCCCTTTCCTTCCAGCCATTTCAGGCTTTTTGTTGTTGTTGTTGTTGTAACATAACCACACGCCCCCCCCCCACCAACCTCCCACCCCATCTGCTTTTGAACGCAGTGCCACATGGGGGGGGGGGGTGCAAGGATTTTTTTAAAAACAGGGGAGAGAAGATCGGGATAGCTAGTTTTTCAATGTCTCCGATTCTCCGTTCCTATCTCTCGCTCTCGCTCTCTCGTTATTCCTCTCTGCCCCTCTCTCATTTAATTAATTTCAGAGCCAAGAGATAATCAGATTTCAGTAATGGTTTTCCCTCCGCTTGCTATACTCCACCTCGCATGTGTGCCAGTGGGCATAAAATGTACCATTTAGCTCTATCGCATGTTTTCTGCCCCCCTCCTTTGTATGCCGCTTCCTTTCCGAGCGTTTGAAGCGAGCTTCACGGGGCCTGGGTTAAATCCTGCACGGTCCTTCTTCTTCTTCTTCTTTTTCTTTTTCTTTTCTAAACGAGGGAGGTGGCGTACCACAGGGAAAGAATGCTGTAAATTTCAGTAATCAAGCCGTTTCCAGAGGTGACAGCTGGATGAAAGGCGTTTTTGTGAGTGTCGAACCTGCAGGCCTTTCCTGTAAACTGACAACCCTCAAACGGGGGCCCGGTGCCTTGTGGTTGCACTGGGGCCTGTCGGGGAGTTTTGTTGCTGTTCTGTCATAGTGGGCCGTGGAGCGCCATGTGTGGAAAATCTGCGAGTTTTCTCTCCAGCGCAGCTGATGGCACTGATTGGTGCACCTTCATCCAAAGGGCCGAGACCAGTCGGTGAAATTGGCTGGCACATGGTGGGATACCGCTGGACTGAGACGTGCTGGATAACACCGCACACGTGCGCACGGTGGCGCAGTGGTTAGCGCCGTCGCCTCACAGCAAGAGGGTCCCGGGTTCGAGCCCCGGGGTCGTCCGACCTTGGGGGTCGTCCCGGGTCGTCCTCTGTGTGGAGTTTGCATGTTCTCCCCGTGTCTGCGTGGGTTTGCTCCGGTTTCTTCCCACAGTCCAAAGACATGCAGGTCAGGTGAATCGGCCGTACTAAATTGTCCCTAGGTATGAGTGTGTGTGTGTGTGTGTGTGTGTGTGTGTGTGTGTGTGTGTGTGTGTGTGTGTGTGTGTGTGTGTGTGTGTGTGTGTGTGTGTGTGTGTGTGTGTGTGTGTGATGGCCTGGCAGCCTGTCCAAGGTGTCTCCCCGCCTGCCGCCCGATGGATGCTGGGATAGGCTCCGGCATCCCCACGACCCTGAGAGCAGGATAAGCAGTTCGGATAAGGGATGTGTGTGTGTGTGTGTGTGTGTGTGTGTGTGTGTGTGTGTGTGTGTGTGTGTGTGTGTGTGTGTGTGTGTGTGTGTGTGTGTTTAATTACATACCAAACAGAGCTCTCCTTCAGGCATACTTCCCCGTAAGAGTGACAGTTGCTTGCTGCATATTTTCGTTAAAGCTGCTATATGGAGGTTTGTATTTCTTTTTGCTGACTTTGTGTGTGCGCCCCCTGTGGACAAAAAAAATGCTACTGCTTTGTGGAAGAATGACCGTTTAGCATACGCGTTGCCCCCTTGTCACAAAGCTCTACAAGGCAAAAGCAAGGCAAATTTATTCGTATAGCACATTTCAGCGTCGAGGCAATTCAAAGTGCTTTACATAAAACATGAAAGGCATTAAGACCAAACGTAAAAGCAACGTAAGGCAATAAAAAGACAATTAAAAACGAATAAAAAGAGAGTAAAAGTTACAGTGCAGTGCAAGATGATGATCAGACACTTCCGATCGGATTTAATAACAGGCGGCGGCGAACAGCAAAGTCTTCAGCCTTGATTTAGAGGAGCTGAGGGCTGCAGCAGACCTGCAGCTTTCTGCAAGCCTGTTCCAGATATGTGGCGCATGAAAACTGAAAGCTGCCTCTCCAGGTTTAGTTTTGACTTCGGGGGACGGAGAGCAGACCTGTCCCGGATGATCCGAGAGGTCTGGACGGTCCGTAGCGTAGCAGAAGGATCAGCGATGGATTTTGGCCTTGCACCATGCAGCGCTTTATAAACCACGAGCGGAGTTTGAAAATCGATTCTTTGATGGACAGGAAGCCAACGTCCTCTGGCAGCTGGCGCGTTTGTGTTGAAGAGAAGAGGGAGAGTTGTTGTGATGTCTTGGACAAGCAGGTGTGTGCGAGATGTACGGGGATTTGGGTCACGTATCTCTAGTTGAGGCTATCCATCCAGTCTGTGTGTGTGGGCTATCCAACCCAGAGACCGGCGTTATATATATAAAACCTTCTCACTGATGGTCTCATTTGTTTCTGTCAGTCTTATAGAGGCATAAAGATTAATTTGAGGCTAATAAATAATCAATGAAAAACTCCTTGTAGTAGCATTAACTTTTAACAGTTGACAGCGCTGCAGAGAATATTCTAGAGAGAATTAACTGACGTCAACCTCACATCCACACAGCAGCTCCTCTGTAGGCTATATGCTGATGGAAACAGTTCAGTTCGACCCCTTTTCTTTGCAGAAAAGAGGAGCTAAAGCAGGATAAGGAACTATATATATTCATATATATATATTTCAAATGCACGTCACTTTTTAACCATGCATACATAGTTAAATGCATGTGTATCTCTGGCCTCCCCCGGTGACATGGCATATCTGTTTCTAGCTCATGCATATCACGGCAGACAATTTTGACATCAAGTTTTGAGATTTAGGCCGCTATTAGATCCTTGCATATTACCTTTTCCCGCCATTTTCCATTTTATGGGGTGTAACATATAGGATGGGGGAGGCAGCTTTCCAAGTCTTGAATATGGGAATATTTTTTATAGTCGCTTTGCACCAGTATAGGCAGAGCTCTTTTTATGATGCGTGTGTGTGTTGTGTGTGTGTGTGTGTGTGTCTGTTCTGTGTCTGCGCACTCATGTTACAAGTGTGGCTAATGTCATCTAGAGGGAAAGAGAGATGCCTTCATAGCTACCCTGATCACGTCCAGCCCCGCTCCTGTCAGGAGTCTGGCGGGGCAGAGATATCACTGCAACTCAAGGTCTCTGTACCACACATCGCTAGCTCAGTGAGTCTAATGGGCCGGATTTCAGCAGAAAGTTTAAAGCCGCCATGAACGGAGCTGTTTGGCCCTGCCAGAGCCGGCACGAGGCTTCCGAAGGGCCCCATGAAACATCTGCAGTGTGGCGATAACATTTGTCCTCTGTGTTCAGGAGGAAAAAGAGAAGAGAGAGAGAGAGAGAGAGAGAGAGAGAGAGAGAGAGAGAGAGAGAGAGAGAGAGAGAGAGAGAGAGAGAGAGAGAGAGAGAGAGAGATTTAAAGTATGTTGAGTGCTATGCAGGTTGCAGAGAAGAGGGCATTTTAATGGTGAAACTAAACCCTATGGCTCCTTAACTGAAGCGCTAGAGAGAGCAGAGCGATCCATCTCTGTCGTATAAATGTATTCACGGGTGGCTTTGGGGTGAAAGGAGGAGGGACACGAGCAGGAAAAGCTCCTCGGCTACAGCACAGGGCCCAGTCCGATCAGCAAATCCATGCAAGTTATGCGCTATATACTGAAGCGGGCCTGCGACAGCCGATTTCCATATTGGCACTGGTTGCAAGGTCTTATAGGGTGTGGGGGTTGTCAGTGGGTCCAGTGAGGCTGATCCGACCGAAAGCAGAACTCTGCAGAGGACTGTTGGAGCGGCGATTGCAGAGAGAAATGGATCTAACTCTCTCTACCTCCTTTCTCTTCCTGCAGTCCCTGGCATGGTGATGTGCAGTGGGGATAGGGTACACAGCCAGTGTCTGGTGGCCAGGAGTGCTGCTGTGCTCAGCAGGACTCGAAGCTTATTTCCTCTTTTCACACACAGGCATGATGACTAATGCACCAAAGCTACAGTGATGCTGGCCAATCCAAGTGCACAACAAAGACGTGTACCTTTGCAGTGCGGTCACATATACACTTATACTACTCAAAGGCAACAGACCTTCAACACACAGGTTGCTCAGAAATATATATATATATACATATATATGCGCGTTAGACACACACACACATATCCAGCACACACTCGCGGCTTCATAAAGATGGCACTCTGCAGAAGGTACATCAATTATTGAAAGCCTTGGAAAGGTCTGGGCTCTCGCTTGTCAGCTGGGCTTTGGCACTCGTCACGCACTCTTCCGCCACTCCAACCCCGGCCCTGTCTTTGTATAACCTAGCCTGGATGTTCCTCCTCCTCCGGCTTCCTCCAAACCCACCTGTCCCTCTCCAAGCTTGGCCCAAATGCACATTACTCTTGTAACACAACAGATTTTGCCCATGTCTGCCCGCCGCTCGGCCTCCTCCCAGACTCTCCCTTCCCAGTCGTCATTTCTGCTCCACCCTCTTTTCTCTTGTCTCATCCTCATGCAACCCCCACCCCCGTATCCTGCAACATCATTCTGGACACGTCTTATCCCTCCCGCGTCCACTCTTCTAGACGCTCGCCGCCCCCCCCCACCCCCCAATCTGCCTCAGCTTTCTTGAATCGCGCCTATGTGGCCAGTTTCATCAGTTCCCTCCTCTCATGTATACTTTTGTTTGCTCTTGAAATATTCATCCTCTGCACCCTCCTCAACCCCCCCCCCATCTTTTTCTCCCCCAGCACTTGCTACCCTTTCCCTTTTCCTATCAGTTTAACATTTACAGACATCTGTCTGTCTCCATCTGCATCTGCCGGTTGTCCATCCCCACCAAATATATCGGTGCTGCACTCAAGGTAAAAGATTATGCAAGGCTACCCCGTACGCCCCCCCCCCACCTGCCCGCCCCGAGAAACAACGTTCCCACAGTACTCGGTTCAACGTTCGTATTCTGTTCTGCAGTCGGGATTCAACAACAGCAGTGCAGATTCTCCAAATGCTGCATTGGGATGACGCTGCTTGAAATGTGTTATGTATAGATGGCCTGCCCATTTTATACAAGTGGGTTAGGGCTAAAAAAGGTTTAGCTCATGTTGGAGATTGACATTATGATATTTCATTCGTCTTTCAGCCCAGGTTCATAACAGCCATCAGGGGGGCAAGCTGTATCTGTTACCAGCCAGTATTTGTTAAAGCCTGGCTAAGAAGATGGGGGGGGGGGTTGTACAAGGCCCAAATGGAGGTTCCAGGCCCCAGTGAGGGTCTTTTTATAAATTCTCGAAATGATTATAAAACCATTTTCTCCTCAGTTGGACAGTCTATTGCGACTTTATGTCCCAAGGAAATTAGATAATACTAATATTTAATCTTCTGAGTGATTCTGCAGCACGGACCGGCAGGCTGCACAGACGGCGTGTTAGCTCGCCGGACTGGCCAAGACAACTACAACAACACCGAAAAACAACCGAGAGGGCCAACACAAGACAGGACTTTATTTTTTTTCATCAGACTGATAATCAATCTGTCAATCAATCAGATTAATAATCAGTGTATACTGTTAATCAGTGTATACTGTTAGCAGTAAGTCCCATCTTTTTGAGTAAACCTGAATCATGGACTCGAGCTGGAGTACTATGCCTGTGTTTTACAGTACACAGGGGCAAAGATTCAATGAATCACTTCTTATGCAGATACAGGTGTATTGTGTCGTCAACAGGGATGCACCCACAGCGATGCTGGTATTGGCTATCCGGCCAATAACAGGCTAAAATGGAGTCTCACCATTGGGATTTTACCCAAGATTAAAATCCGATACCAAAATCCATGAGTATCATGCCATAAATAAAAGTAAAATGGCTTGATTTACTGCTTTCTGGCACACAGAAGCCCATATTTCTTTAATTGGGGGGGGGGGCTGATTCCATCGTAAGTATTTTGCCCATTAACCTCAAACTAGTGGTCTAAATCTGCACTGTTTAGCAATAGTAATGGATCAGATCAGTACCCAGTATCGTCCGATACTGGAAGACTTGGAATGGGTTTTGTCAGTGGAAAAGCGACGCATCTCTAATCTCGACATCTCACTTGTGAAAATGTTTAAAACTCCCCAGTCCAGTTATTCGTTTCTTAGATTTGCCATGTTGACTCGAGTCCTCTGATTTCTATCAATCTGATCCCGTGAAGGGCATTGACGACTGATGCAGATCTGCAGAAATATTTGGAAGGGGTTGGCAGGGGCAAAGGACTTTTCTCATACACTGCCCCACGAGGTGCTGCAACCGTCAAGGCAGCGGTCTGGGTTCAGGGCCCGTCCTCTGTAAAGCGGTGCAGTGCAGTTCGTAGAGTCGTAGGGGAGCAGCGTCAGCATCTTCCCCAGAGAGGCGAGCATCCGGGGAGTGACGAGTTGCAACATAGTTGGAGTACCGTTGATATTAAGTAACGTTAGCACTCCGTCATCTGATCGTCAGCTTAGCTGTTGGTTTGGCAGCCAAGTCTATGAGCTGTTAATGGGGCCGTTGGCGCCATAACCAGGCCCACTTAAGTTATTTAGCTTAATGTGTGTCTGTATATATTAAGTTTCCTTCATTAATCCCCTTGGGGAAGTTCAGTTACTGCAAATTAACCCATCCTAGCTGTGATCTGTGTAGCTAGGAGCAGTGGGCCGCCGCCTTCATGCTGCGCCTGGGAATCAACTCCGGTCCTTTCCCTATTGCCTCGGTCAGGGGCACACTATTAACCCTAACACGCATGTTACTTTTGATGGTGGGGGAAAGCGGCACACCCGGAGAAAACCCACCGCAGACACGGGGAGAACATGCAAACTCCACACAGAGGACAACCTGGTGATCTATGGCAGGCTGTTTTCCTCTTTTATTCACTGTAAGGCCCTAGTCACTAAAAACAACACACTTGCACTTCTTTTCCAAACACTAGTCACTATTGTAAAGTTGCTAAAAAAAGAGACACTATTAGAATAGTCACAAGTTTCTTTCATATTAGTGTAAACTACTAATAAGACACGTTAGTCCCTTGCTAACGGGTCTGACCCTTTAGCCGAGCGGTTAGCGATGTCGCCTAGTGGTGCAGTACACCCCGTATCGAATCCCGCACCGGGCAAGACAATAACCGGTGGCAGCGGTGGGATCCGGAAGTGTGCAGATCCTCAGAAGTCTCTTCGGAGCGCGGGAATAACAAAGCGCGAGGGCGCGCTTCCGGCGAGGGTGACGACTGTAAACTACTAATAAGACACGTTAGCCCCTAGCTAACGGGTCTGACCCTTTAGCCGAGCGGTTAGTGACGTCGCCTTGTGGTGCAGTACACTTCGTATCGAATCCCGCACCGGGCAAGAAAATAACCGGTTACATTAGTTACTCGTAAATTGAGTAAAAATACGTGTGTTTAATGAATGGCTAGTAAAAGAGAAAAGTGGCTAGTCATTGCCTAACTCGTGACTTTACAACAGCGACTAGTAACTCCAGTTTGAAAAAAATGAGCACTAGCGTCTAATTTTTAGTGGCGAGTACCTCATAAAATGGCTTGCTTGCCACACTCAGTCTCCTGGTGGAGTCAGGATGGAGGTTTGGCGGTTAAGTCTACATGGGTTATTTGGGTTTGGTGTGGTTAAGGCCGGGGTTACGGTGTTGGACATCTAGAAAAGACTGAGCTGGCACTCCCCGCGCGTTGAGTTCGGGACAGCCGTGGTCTGACTTTTCAGCAGTCTCGGATTTCGGTGTGACACCTGGATAGACGTCAGTGTTGGCGACAGAGCCGTAAATCAGAAACGGAGGTTGGCTTGAGGTGAGGTGAAAGGTGTGGTTGGGGAACCATTGGCTGGATTTCAGACTGAACGGCGTTCTGCACCGGACTGCAGCAGCGTCTTAATTTGGCATTTCTACAATCTAATTCATTACATCGGTTATTAGCGCAATGCTCGGCATCACGTTTTGGATAAATTGATCGCCATCTGTCATGAAAATATCCTGCTAACAAACCAAATGTCATGTGACGCAGGTCATCTCCCCGCTACATTGGCCTGCAACTACAATCTGTGAGACTATTTGGACAAACATCCAGTCTTGCCTTGGTATTGCACCGCCCAAATCAGGCTGAAAAAAAGAGCAATGTATTTGGTAGATTTATTCAAATTAATGAAATATTACGTAAGATGAAGATGTGCTTCTAAGTGTAATAAGCTTGGCGTTTCAGAAAAAAGCGTCTGCTCGACATACCAGAGTTTGAGTGTTCACCATTATTTCCGCTTTAATCCCTATCAAAACACTTTGGAAGTAAACAAACTCGTTAAGTGAAGACTTGTTAGATTCATCATGATGATCAGACTGGGTTTTTTTGTGGGGGGGGATCCCCCCCCTTTTTTCTCCCCAATTGTACCCGGTGTGGAGTTAGAAAACAACGAGACAGGAGACGTGAGAGTAGACGTAGTCGAGGTAGTTTACTAGCTCCAACTTAGCATGTCATACATTCGACAACGACACTGAACTGTGAACCGGAAGCGGAAGTGCATTATCTGACCCCTCGCCTCTTCCCTTAAAGGTGCACCGTCCTCTTAGGTGAATGTCTTTCGTTATATAGATGTGGGTCACCACACCGGCCAATTACCCCACTCTTCCGAACCGTCCCGGTCACTGCTCCACCCCCTCTGCCGATCCGGGGAGGGCTGCAGACTACCACATGCCTCCTCCGATACATGTGGAGTCGCCAGCCACTTCTTTTCACCTGACAGTGGGGAGTTTCGCCAGGGGGACATAGCGCGTGGGAGGCTGACGCTATTCCCCCCCAACCGAGCAGAGGAAGCTTTAGTACAGCAACCAGGAGACCTACCCACATCCGGCGTCCCACCCGCAGACACAGCCGATTGTGTCTGTAGGGACGCCCGACCAAGTCGGTGATAACATGGGGATTCGAACCGGCGATCCCCATGTTGGTAGGCAACGGAATAGACCGCTACGCTACCCGGATGCCCCCAGATTGATTTTTATCGTATGTTTAGTCCCTTCTCTTTGTAATAGTAGGCGTGAGTAGCTATTTGGTCAGCGGATCTGGACTAGGGATTGGACGGACAGACGGTAAGCAAAGTGGAGGAGATGGAATTGGAACGAAAAGTCACTGGCAGCATGCTGGCTGTCAGACACTACAGCAAAGGGAACATGAGAGATTCTTGACACAATATATAGTCAACTACCAATGAGTGATGGTTGGCTCATTGGAGGCACGTACAATTTTTCAACCCTAATGATGATAGAATAATATTAATTCTAATAAAGTTATGTATTAGTTATTACATAGTCCTATTAAACCTTCCATTCATTTAGCCTGTCTTAGTATAAAGGTATTACCTATATCACTATTACCTACATTACCCATATTACTATTACTTTGACTACTACTACTACCATTGATAGTAATAATTATTATAACTAATATTATTACCCATCCATCCATTATCCAAACCACTTATCCTGCTCTCAGGGTCGCGGGGATGCTGGAGCCTATCCCAGCAGTCATTGGGCGGCAGGCGGGGAGACACCCTGGACAGGCCGCCAGGCCATCACACAGGGCCAACATACATACACAGACACACACAGTCTTACCTGGGGGCAATTTAGGATGGCTGATTCACCTGACCTACATGTCACCTGACCTAATATTATTATGATTATTTTTGTTGTTGTTATTCCTGTTAGTCATAGTAGTAGTAGTAGTAGGAGTAGTAGGAGTAGTCGTAGGTAGTCTTGGTCATAGTAGTAGTAATCATAGTAGTAGCAGTAGTCGTAGTAGTCATAGTAGTAGTTGTTGTTGTTGTTGTAGTAGTTGTTGTAGTACTTGAACTGCTCATGGCTTTTTTTATGCGTCTCACACCTGACTCACCATAGTATCCTGGTCGTGTAGTGTGCATGGTCCCATATGCTCAGATGTCTGTGTGATATCGCCACCATGAGAACCTGACCAACGCGTGTCGGGACCTCACTTGTTTTATGTTCTTGGAGAAAGTTTTGAGATCATACCTGATCGATCATCTAGATAACATATTTTATATTATTGATTTTCATCCTGAAACAATAATTTGTAGCGACTTTAAATTACATAGTCCCCCTAGTCGAGCAGTCCCCTTTATCATTTTAGTCATGATAAATGATGATAAAGGGACCAATGCCATTGCAGAGACAGTGTCAGAAAAGCCAGTAGAAATAACTGTAAACAAAACTGATACGCAAATAATATGCATTGGTTCAAACCTTGGAAAATATTTTTGGTGAGATTTTATTTCAGAGTTGGTATTTGTTTTGTTATTTTTTTAACAGTAGTTATAGTTGTTTGTCATCACTTAAAAATTGTACCACTTCTGGAGGTGGAAAGAAACTAATCAAAACTCAGAAGACACAACTGGCCGTGTCTGCGGGTGGGAAGTCGGATGTGGGTATTTGTCCTGGTCGCTGCACTAGCACCTCCTCTGGTTGGTCGGGGCGCCCCCCGGATTGGCAGAGAGGGGGTGGAGCGGCGACTAGGGCGGCTCAAATTGAGCGGGGTAATTGGCCAGATACAGTCGGGGAGATAAAGGGGGAAAAACTGAAAGAAAGAAAAAAACTCAGAAGTTCCCTGCACTGCATAGCTGAACGAACGAGTTTGTAAACAACCATCTGGCGCCATGAAGAAACCCGGCCAGCCGTCCAGCCCAGTATCAGAAGCCCACTGAGGCCACATCGCCAAAACCAAACATATACAAGAGTCAGACAGAGTGAGGAGAGAGGGAGGGAGGGAGAGGCGCTGAGTGACACGTTTGAAATTCTGCAGGGAACCAGTTGCTACGGTAACAGGGAAGGTGGCCGGCTCCTGTGGGTGGTGCTGCCATGGCAACCAGCCTCAGTGGCCAAGTGATGCTGCTGAGAGGGGAAGCAAACAAGAGAGAGAGCGAGAGACAGAGGAGTGAGAGAAGGGTTTGAAAAATATATACAGATGTCTGTGATGGGGGGCAAAGGGATGGAGACCAAGATGGAAAAAAAAGGCGGATGAATGTAATGGTGTGTAGGCTTTGAGGGGCCTTTTGGCAGACCCTTTGTTTGTTTCTCATGGACATATGCCACGTCGCCATATATAAGTAGAAAACTTGGATCAACTTGCCCCCTTAAAGCACAGCACAGCCCCATTAGACCTCACCCCAGCTGTTCAGCTTCCTGTTCATTAGAAGAACACATCATTACTGCTTGCATAGCAAAGAAGATGCTGTGCAAGGTAGCACGCATTGAGGGAGACCGGGAGAGAGGTTACTTCCACCAATATGTCTTCACAGTTGGCTGGGGTCAAACTAGCCATGCTGGGATATTTTTTATAAATGTAATATATGTAAGCCCCCCTCAACCCCCCAACTCCCCACACTGTGTCTCTCACAGCGCACACATGCATAACCTCAAAGCTTCATTTCCATACGTTTGCATCTGCTATATGGGCTCCCAGGGGGCCTGCTGGGTATGATCAGAATTGTACTGTGTATGCATAAATGAGAGACAGAAGCAAAGAGCTACACTGATGTGATTACTTCTTTTTCCATCTCTGTTTTCTACTTAACCATTTCCTCTGTTGCTCCTTCTGCATGGCACCACCCCGTCTATTTAAACAGCAGCGATCGAACTCTTTGTTTGTGGCAAACCTCTTCTTTAGGCCAAAAGATTACGCATTGAAATATTGCTGCGCTATTGTTAGATAAAAGTGCACCTCCCCTCCAAGTACGACCGAATACAACATATCTGGGTGGGAGGATGCCACACGTATAGGACGCTCAATGCCCCTGAAGTGTTAAGAAAGTTTAAGTTGAGTAGGGGAGAACACAACACACAGATCCATTTCAAGAAAAAGCAGAAAATATAATGAGGGAGAGATAGAGAGAGTTCATGACAGATCAGCTACAAAAACAACAAAGTCAAGGTGGAGCGAGAGTCCCGAGAGTCAGCAGAGTCCCATGAGCCAAGTAGGATCCGAGGAACATAAGAAACCTGACGGATCTTGTTGATGCCAGCCGCCTGCTGTTTGTTTCCGTGACTGGAGGAAGGCTGCCAATCCCTAACTCTATCAATGAGTTCAGTAATTTACAATCAACTTGCCCTTATTTAGGCTTTGAATTAGGCATCTAGTTCTCGTAATCTACTTAGCACCCGCTAAAGGGCATTTTGTCACAAGGCCAATCTGCCCCTGCATCAAATATCCACTATTAAAGCACCTGTTATAAAAACTGTCAGAAACCCCCCCCCCAAACTTTCTCTGTGAAAGCTCATGTTTTCTTTGCTAATCCCCAATAACCTGCTAAAACGATTTAGTTCTAGAGGTGGATTACCAGTTTCCCACTGGCAATGGACCCAGGTCAAAGCCAGACTATCAGCCAGTTAGTGGCTGATAGTCCGTTAGTGGCTGATAGTCCGTTAATGACTGAGAGTCTGACCCCCTGCATTCAGCCAGTTAGTGGCTGATAGTCTGACCCCCTGCATTCAGCCAGTTAGTGGCTGATAGTCTGACCCCCTCCATTCAGCAAGTTAGTGGCTGATAGTCTGACCCCCCTCCATTCAGCCACTAACTGGCTGAATGGAGGGGGTCAGAAGAACAATAATGCAGGCATTGTTGCTGCATGCTTTCTTGCTGTGCTCTTATTTTCATAATGATCTGGTATACAGTTTTACCGTATGTTATTGTATTCTGTCAAGATATTCTGCTGCTACGCCAGAATCAGAATCAAGGAGGTCATTACTGACTTTAGAAAGACCAGCACCCACCATACCCCTCTGACCGTCAACGGTATGGACGTGGAGAGAGTCAGCAGTGTTGAGTTCCTGGGAGTTCATATCACAGAGGACCTCTCCTGGTCCTCACATGTCACCGCGCTCTCCAAGAAGGCCCAGCAGCTTCTTCACTTCCTGCGGCATCTGAAGAAGGCGAGTCTCCCCCCACCCATCCTCATCATGTTCTACTGAGGCACCACAGAGAGCATCCTGACCAGCTGTATCTCTGTCTGGCATGGGAACTGCAAGGCCTCCGACCACAAACCCCTGCAGCGGGTAGTGAAGACAGCTGGAAAGATCATAGGAGCCGCTTTCCCACCCATCCAGGCCATCTTTGATGCACGGTGCACCCGGAAGGCTCTTAGCATTGTGAAGGACCCCCGCCCACCTTTCCCACATCCACTTCACCCTCCTACCCTCTGGCAGGAGGTACCGGAGCATCCGTGCTGCCTCCATCAGACTATGCAGTAGATTCATTCCTCAGGCTGAATATTTATTGTGTGTTATGTGTTTTTATGTGGCACTGATGTCCTTGTGAAATGTAATTTCGTTCCCTTGTATGTGTGAGGCATGCTTATAAGGCAATGATAAATAAAAGCAGTCTTAAGTTTATTGGCCATGTAGGTTTGCACACACATGGACTCTGACTTCGATTTCGTGGCTCTCTCGGTGTACTTCACATAGAATAACAACACTACAACACAACGATCTTCAGATATACACACAAGGGTTGACAACATACAGGCGAATTAAGAGGTGATAAGGTGCAATGGTGCAGAGACTCTACTATCAGAGATGTAGCAGGTTACCTACATACATGCCCGAGGTGGATGGACATGACCAGGACTATTGGCATCAGTAAGCTGTGTCGAACCGTGTCACAGAATAAACAATGACATGAAAAATCTCTTTTGTGGGGGAGGGGGGGGATGTGAAAATGCCCAAAACATCCCTTGGAGATGTTTTCCCGTGGAGACCGGAAGATGAAATTGAAATCCTTGAACTGCAAATCCTAGTTCAGCCTATCGAATCGGCGTCAACATTGCGTTTACGTGCCGGCTTGGTCGGCTCGTTCACGTTGCGTCGAACTCAATTTGCCTGCAGAAATTCCTTGATTCAGCAGCAGCCGTGTTGACACCGGGGTGTTTCGGAGGGCTACGCAAAGCTCAAATCTGAGCTAAGCCTTTGATTCCTTAAATCCCCCCGAGGTGACACTTGGGTTCGAAACCACATCTGCAGGCACGGCACAGCGCTTTGCATCAACGCAGCAGCGTCGCCGCCTTCTGACGGCGTCTGTCGAGGAGACTCAAGCCGTTGTGCAACAGAAGAAGAAAAAAATTCATGAAACGTCCTCGTAAACTTGTGCTACAGCTGATTTTTTATTTTTATGTCCTCATTTTATTTCAGTTTGTCTCACGCAGGCGCGGATCTACGGGGTGGCAGCTGCCACCTCTGGGACACAGTCTTGCCCACCCCTGTTGCCACCCCAGGAAAAAATCTCTAGATCCGCCACTGGTCTCACGCACTAAAGAAGCTGATGTGTGTGACCAACTACCGCCTCCTGACTCCCCGAGACGGCACCAGTCATCTGAAAAAGACGTTAGCATGGAGGGGGTGTGTGAGACTGGCGAACTCTATTGTGTATTTTTTCCCCCCTTCTCTCTTCTGCCCGTCACCACAGGGCAGAACACGCGCACAAGTGTGGTGTGGCGACAGGCCGTGACTCAGACGTGGCGTCTGTTCATGGAGGTGCAGAAGGGAGGCGGGCGTGAGCTCACGTGTCTCCTAGGAGAGCCGCAGCAGAACTGTCATTACCCTGACTCAGAACACAGCTCAATATGGGCTTCCCCTCGCGGGGCGCAGGAGCTGCGCGCGAAATGCGGGTTCAATATCTGCCGCAGGCTCTTTATTAGTCGTTCCACTGACTGCGATAGAAATCTTCCCTCTGACACACGGCCTGTCTCTCCCAGCTGTTGTCTTCCAAGCCTGAGTGGGCTCATTTGGGAACAGGTAGCTTGTAAACAGGAAATAATTCCATTATTTTGAGCTTGAGTCTTATTGCCTGTGCGTGTGCTCGTGTGTGTGAGTCACAGGAGAGACAATTGGACAGCGAGAGAAGCCGCCTTGTAGCCTTGTTTGCGTACTTGTTGTAACTCCTGTGTGTGTGTGTGTGTGTGTGTGAGACAGAAGGCAAAGCCTCCGTTCATGTGGGCAAGCAGCCTCTGGGCCAGTCCCATGGTGCCGCACACAGGGAGGCTCTGGCAGCCCGTTAAGGTCTTATGACTTCAAAAGGAGACGGAGACCTTTATAGGAGACAGATAATTCAGTCACGACTTCAGTATTCCCCGGCTGCAGCAGCTTGCGGAGTGATACTTGGAAAGATAAGCCCGGGCCGGGATAATAGATCTGCCACTCTGGGGGCCGTATAAAGAGACTCCGGTGAACACTGC
>NC_079219.1:12595686-12608936 GCF_029633865.1 Lampris incognitus
CGGCTTGGTCGGGCGTCCCTACAGACACAATTGGCCGTGTCTGCTGGCGGGAAGCCAATGTGGGTATGTGTCCTGGTCACTGCACTAGCGCTTCCTCTGGTTGGTCAGGGTGCCTTTTCAGGGGGGGGGGGCACAGGGGGGAATAGCGTGATCCTCCCACGCGCTACGTCCCCCTTGCAAAACTCCTCACTGTCAGGTGAAAAGATGCGGTTGGCAACTCCACATGTATCGGAGGAGGCATGTGGTAGTCTGCAGTCCGCCCCGGATCGGCAGAGGGGGTGGAGCAGAGACCGGGACGGCTCGGAAAATAGGGCAATTGCCCAAGTACAATTGGGTTTCAAAAAAGAAAAAAGATTATCTGTGCCGACCTGCCCTCCATCCAGGACCTTACACCTCCAGAGTCAGGAAACGGGCAGACAAAATCACTGCAGACCCCTCTCACCCGGGACACAACCTGTTCCAACTTCTCCCCACTAGTAGGCGCTACTGAACCCTGTACGCCAAAGCCACCAGACACAGGAACAGTTTCTTCCCCCTCACTGTCACACTTAACAGTTAAGTCACCGAGGCGCTGGCCAACAACCCTGGAACACCATAATACCCACCGTACCTACAAATCATATAGGTTTATATTACTCTAAAATACAAACGTACAATATATTTCACTCTATACTCTAGATCTGAACAGGCTGTACACTGTACATAAAAAAATCCACCTACTATATGTATATAACATAACTTTTTTTTAACTAATATTTATTTAATCTCCGCTGTCCTTGCACTCTTCGCTTCTTTGTGGAATTTGTTTCCTGTTTACAATTCACAGAAAGGGTTTCGCCAGTACGTAGTCGTTCCTCCTGAAGATTGCTGTGTTGTTATTCTCTGTAAGTATATTGACAGCCACTAAACTGGAGTCCAATTCCTGGGATGTGCAAACATGCTTGGCCAATAAAGATGATTCTGATTCTGACTCTGTTATATCTGCACGAGCTGCTCCACAACTCCTGCTCCAGCATATTCTGCGTGTGTGTGTGTGTGTGTGTGTGTGTGTGTGTGTGTGTGTGTGTGTGTGTGTGTGTGTGTGTGTGTGTGTGTGTGTGTGTGTGTGTGTGTGTGTGTGTACATTACGGAGACACAGGGGACTGGAGTTCAAGCTGCAGCTTCGGTACATATCAGGTGTTGAGAGGCAGCGAAGAAGAGAACGTCAAGAAAGGTTGCCGAAGCGAGGGACCTCGCAAAAAGGCAGAAAGCCAATCGATGTCTCTTGGTTTGTGTCAACAGGCCGTTATTAATGATGCTGCGTTCTCTGCAGTGGGGGAGCTGTCGGGGGTTCTGGGCCGCCTGCCTATTCAGCCTTCTCAGCGCTAGGCCGTGATATGTGGGAGTAAGGAGCAGGCTGAGGGTGGGGCAGGAGGACCATATAAGCCCTGCCTGGCACATAAACCCATATAGACAAGACAATGACAAAAAAAAAAAATGGACACCCACACATGCCTGAACAGGCACAGCTCTTCTGACTGGGACATCGAGTTTTATCTGTCCAATTACAGCATCCGGCGGGGGGGAAAGGAGAGCAGCCCCCACAGCCTCTCCTCTCCCGATGCAAAGAAATATAATTGTCAACAGATCCGGGAGAATTATTGTGAAGTCAACTGGATCAAGGCATCTCAAACGAGCTCAGTCAGCGATGAGGGGGGGGGGGTTGTTTGGAGAGACTTACACTCCAGTGGTCACACTAGAGGGCTCTAAGCACTCTAAAGTCTTAATTGCCTTAGAAGAAGAATAGGAGCAACCGACCAAGAAATGGAAAATCTTCAACTAAATGCTGAAAAAACTACAAGTACCTATATAATTCGCAGGTATAAAAAGCCCAAACAGCCTGGTCATGGCAGAAGGATTTAATTGGCCACATGCAATGAGGCACGAAACATATTTTGAAGACTTAACAACTAGATGGCGACATGTTCACACTCATAAACCTGAGGAACCCTAGTAATAGTTTATATTTTTTATTATAACATTGCAAATATGGGGTTTAAAGGGAAAATATATTTTGTCTAATCTGGGTCATATTTATGTAGTTTTTGTGGGTTTTTTGGGGGGGGGGGTTGTAGTTTTTTGTGCATATCAGTAATGGTAACATTTCATTCATTGGAGATTTTCTGACATGGGGCCAACACCAGACAAGCTTTACAATGGCGTCCTTTGAGGAAAGCGAACATGAGTGTTTAACCTGTTCTTTCAACAACAGCAGCAAAACCCTAGTTGCTCAGCTACACTGTGTACATTATTTCCCATTACCCGTGTCTTCTCAGTTGTGCTGGACTGGCAGTTAGTTGTTAAGTACTACTACCTACAGTAAACATAAGCTGGACATTTCTGCAAGTTGAACCAGGAAGTAGCTCAGCAATGTGAAATGCAGCCATTGATAATATTGGACATTTCGAGTAAGAACTATTAACTTGCACTTTGGTTTGCACATCCCAATAAGTGGTTTAGATAATCGGGCCAAATTGGACTTGTTGGAAGATGTTCAATATTTGTACTGTGTTGCCTTCAAGGCACCCTTACGAAGCTATGTTTAAGGATGGTCCCGCATCCAAGATCTCTACAATCAAGTGGCAAGTAAAATTATATTATAACTGATATGCAGGATGACGACAATTACAAAAATAAGACCCAGCGTGTAAAAAAATGGAATGATCCTTTAAGTCACATGCCCCATGCTCTTCTCTTAACTACAATCTTCAGCCAGAGCCAATAGACTACCCTTATCAGGTAGATAAAACACATGATTGACTGATTGATTTAAACCACATTAGTGTCTTAGTGGATCCACTCGACCATTATGTGTCCTGTAGACAAAGTCACTAAAACAAGCAGACCTTGACCGGTACATCTTAGTGTAACTCAGTTCTGCTCATAAACCTGATTAAATCCAATTCATGGGCAGAGGCCACATTATTTTACCTGAACAGCTACAGAAACATCCCAAAACGACAGGCATGGGTGCAAATCCATGAATACTGGGATGGCATCCAGCTCTTTACATGTGCCCCCGTCCATAGGGTCAGTGGTTGTGTAAAATTCTGCCAAATCATTATGTGGATTGACATACTGGATCGGTAGAGGCCCAGGTCAACAACAACCGCCATTGGTGCTGTGCCCTCACAGGGTACTGATGGAAACTATGGGCCTGTTGGGGTTACATAGGAAAAGACAGAGGAGAGGAGGGGTACAAGCAAGATAGAAAAGAGAGAAGAGACAACTGAAGAAGAAAGACTTCAGAACGTCCACACTTAATGCTGGGACACTGACAAGCAGAGGGGGAGAAATAGCAGACATGATGAACAGGAGAAGAATACACATGATGTGGGTTGAGGAAGCAAAGTGGAAAGGAAGCAAGGCAAGAGAGACTAAAATATACTGCCATGAGACAGACAGTAAAAGGAATGGTTTGAGTATAATCCTAGATGGAGAGCTACAACAGAAAGTCATAGAAGTAAAGAGGGAATCAGATAGGCTGAATTGGATGAGGTTGGATTTGTATGTACATCTGGCAAATATAATAAGTTCGTATGCACCACGGGTTGGTTGGGATGAGAACGAAAAGGTGAAATTCTGGAAACAACTATACGATGTAATGGCGGGCGTACCAGGGGATGAAAGAGATTTTTATTGGAGCAGACTTGAATGGACACATGGGAGAAGGAAGTGGTGGTGACGAGGATGTCATGGGAAAATTCAGGTTTGGAATGAGAAATGCAGGTGGGGAGTCAATAGTTGATATGGCTATAGTTAATACATATTTTAAAAAAAGGTAAGATCAGACAGCAACATGCAAGAGTGGGGGCAGAACTGTGCAGATAGACTACATTTTATACAGAAAGCGCCATTTAAGGGAAGCTGTGAACTTCAAAGTACTACCAAGCCAGTGTGTAACAAAGCAACACAGACTACTGATCTGCCAAATAAAGACAAGAAGAAAATCCAGAGTAGAAAGCCCAGCAGTACAGAAGATTCAGTGGCGGAAGCTGAGAGAGGAGCCTTGTAGAGAAAGCTTTAGGATGAAGGGAAGAGAGCTGTTGGGAGACAGATTGCCACTAGATTGGGATAGAACAGCAGAAGGACTAAGGGAAGCAGGCAGGCAAGTGCTAGGAGAGTCTCTAAGGGGTAAAAAGAAAGGACAGGGAAGTTGGTAGAAGTGCAGCACTGCATAAAGAAAAAAATGTTGGCCAAAATGAAGCTGGACAAAAATGAGAATGAGCAAAACAAGAATGAATACAAGGAAGGTAAGAAAGAAACTAAGAGAGCGGTAGCAATAGCGAGGGCAGGCGCATACGAGGACCTGTACAAAAGACTAGATAAGAAGGAAAGAGAGAAGGATATATATATATATATATATATATATATATATATATATATATATATATATATATATATATATATATATATATATATATATATATATATATATATATATATATATAATAGCCAAACAGCCAAACAGGGAGAAAGAGCAAGCAAGGATGTCAAACAAGTAAAACTGATCAAGATCACAGATGGAAAAGCACTGTCAAAAGATGAAGCTATTTGAGCATCCGGGTAACAGAGCGGTCTATTCTGTTGCCTACCAACACAGGGTCACTTGTTCGAATCCCCGTGTTACCTCCGGCATGGTTGGGCATCCCTACAGACACAAATGGTCATGTCTGCAGGTGGGAAGCTGGATGTGGGTGTGTGTCCTGGTCATTGCACTAGCGCCTCCTCTGGTTGGTTGGGGCGCCTGTTTGGGGGAAAGGGGGAACTGGGAGGTATAGCATGATCCTCTCACGCACTACGTCCCCCTGGTGAAACTCCTCACTGTCAGGTGAAAAGAAGCGGCTGGCGACCCCACATGTATAAGAGGAGGCATGGGGTAGTCTACAACCCTCCCCGGATTGGCACAGGGGATGGAGCAGAGGTCGGGATGGCTCGGAAGAGTGGATTAATTGGCCAAGTACAATTGGGAAGAAAAAGGGGGGGGGAAATCCCCCCCCCAAAAAAAGCTGAGGATATTTTACTGAGATGGAGGGGTTATTTCAGGCGCCTAATGAATGAAGAGAATAGCAGAGGAAGAAGGACTGATGAACCACCAAGGAAAGAAGAAGATGTGGAAGAGAGTACAAGGGATGAGCTGATAATAGTGTTGCATCCATCCATCCATTATCCAAACCGTTTATCCTGCTCTCGGGGTCGCGGGGATGCTGGAGCCTATCCCAGCAGTCAACGAATGAAAAATTTTGCAATTTACAAGAATAAAGCTGATGCTCATAGTTGCAACAACTATGAAGGGATAAAATTGATGGGACCGACAATGAAATTATGGGAGAGGGTGATTGAAGGGAGACTTGGGAAGGAAGTGACTATAGGGAGAAAACAATTTGGATTCATGCCTGGAAGTATCACAGATGCGATATTTGTACTCAAGACCTTAGCTGAAAAATACATTGAAGGACAGAAAGAATTCCACTGCGTATTTATCTATTTGGAGAAGGTATATGACAGAGTACTGAGAGAGGAGTTGAAGTATTGACTGAGGGCGAGGGGAGTGGCACAAAATTACATCAGCATGATTCAGGACATGTACAGGGGCTGTAAGACTGTAGTTCGATGTGCAGTGGGAACAACAAGCGAGTTTGAGGTAAAGGTAGGACTGCATCAAGGGTCAGCATTGAGCCCTTTCTTGTTTGTGATACTGATGGACAGCTTCACATAACATCTTAAGAAGGAGCCACCCTGGAGCATGATGTTTGCTGATGACATCATGCTGGCAAACAAGGACGAGGAAAGGTTGGAGAGGGATCTTGGAAGACTGAAGAGAAGCACTGGAGATCAGGGGACTAAAGGTCAGAAAAAGACTGTGTACCTGTGTATACATAAGCAAATCCAGGATTGACCTTAGGAGGTGAAGATGTCCCCGAAGTTAACAAATTCAAGTACTTAGGCTCGACAATACAGACAGAAGGCGGTGGTGGTGAGAGGGAAGTCAAGAAAAGGACACAATCTGGGTGGAATTCACGAAGAAAGATAACTGGAGTACTTTGTGACAAAAGAATGCCGTTGAGGGTAAAGGGCAATGTATACAAACCAATAGTCAGGCCTGCCATGCTCTATGGTATGGAAGCAGTGACAACGACAGACAGGCTAGCATCTACATTACAGGTAGCAGAGATGAACATGCTGTGTTGGTCCTTGGGAGGGAACAGAAAAGACAGGAAGAGAAATGAAGAAGTGAGCGCTACGTTCAAGATCAGAGGAATTGATAAGAAATTGAGAGAGACAAGACTGAGATTGGTTTGGACACGTACAGAGAGGAGACAGACTATATGGGGAAGAAAATATTGGACATGGAAATACCTGGCAAAAGAAAAAGAGAAGACCAAGGAAACAATGGAGAGACCAGATAGAGGAGGAAATGAGGAGGGTTGGACTGCGGGAGAGTGATGCGTCAGACAGAAAACTATGGCGGGCAAAAATCTGCTGTCGTGATCCCTGAGAAACAGGAACAGAAACGTCCAATTTCTTGGAGTGAATATTTGATATATGGGCTGGTTTAACAGAAATACCAGTAGTATGGCCAAGATCTAGTACTAAACAATCACGTAATTTATTCAAGTCTGTTAAGCCTGTACTGTATTATTAAGTTTTATATCCAAATTGCAAAGGTTACACTCTCTATTGCCCTTTGCTGCCACACAGTATCTCTGTCCAGTTTGATGGGTTCCACGTGACTAAAACAATATATGATGAAATGGAAATAAATTAAGTGAAAATGATTGTTATCTCCCAAGGTTCCTTGTATCGAATCAACGGACCTGTGAGCATAAGTCCCATGGATGTATTATAGTACATTCATGATAAGTCCATAAATCTTTTATTCTGAAAGGCCTGCTCCCAAAATGCTTTGCCCGTCGCAGACTGGATATTTATATTTAGGCATACTGAATGATGAACATTCACTTACTCGGGAGTCACCTGAAGTAGCAAATGCGGTTAACGTTTTTTGATTTTGCAGATAAAAGAAGAAGAACTGGAACGCCTACGGAGACACTATGTAGCATTCACACAGCAGCGGAGAGAGGGTCCGCATGACGTCCCCCCATTTGCAGTGGTTGTCATGGCAGTGGTGCTGGTTCTGGTAGTGGCTGGCCATATGAAAAAGAAAAGGAATGATTATTCGCCCAAACTGGGTCAAAGACAAGCAGGAGTTCTGCTGCTGCCAGAACATGTTCATTTTTTATTTTATTTTGCAGAGCTGAGTATGAGGGTGAGAAGAAGGAGGAGGAGTAGGAGGAAAAGTAGGAGGTGGGACACAATATATAGGAGTGCACGTCTTAAAACGGTATTTCTTTATTAGTGGTTACCGTGGGAGGCAGATCCAATCTGGTCCAAGATCGGAGATTGGGTGTGCGGCCCCACCATGCAGGAGGTCAGGGCCTCGGGGTCCTGATGGACTCGTATTGATTTGGAGGGAATGTGGCGATACAGTTGCAGGCGCATTGCATTGATTTTCTTGAAGTGCAGGAGTGGAGAGCAGGCGAGGAGCTGCCAGGTTATCTTCTCAAATATCCGGAAGTTTTTTTTTTGTGGCACTGACCTTCCCAGAGTCAAAGAGATATATCTATTTAGCCATTAGCTCAGCAGCTACTCTGGGTTGACTGTTTTAGCAGCTTAAGCAGTTGTTGTTTTTGTTTTTTTTGTTGGTCTTATTGAAAAACCGCACATGCATCCTCACACGTTGCTACGTAGGTACCAGTAGCCTACAAAAAGATTGAATTCAGCATGGTCAGCATGTGTCGTAATCATTTAGTTTTGCAGGAGCATTTTACGAGGTTCACCATAGAATGAGACCACACTAAATAAAGTCTGGCCGGGGGTCAGAGAACAGGTTTGGTTGGACCTCAACCCAACACTACTCGGAGGCTGCGCCTGTTTTGTCAAGGTTGTAGCTACGTTTGTGGATTTTATTTTGAATCCCACATGCTCATTATCATAGATCCCCCCTCATTTTTTTAAGCAAAGAGCTCTTACTATGTTTATTGTACGTTTACCTATAGGCTTTTATCGTTTCATGTTTTGTATAAATCCTAATTAGAATTTCAAACGCTTAAGCTGCGATGAGCTGAGGCAGGGCCTCCGTTTGATCAAGCATTCCTCGCCCATGTTTTTTTTCTTCTTCTTCTTCTTCTTCTCTCTCTCTCTCTCTCTCTCTCTCTCTCTCTCTCTCTCTCTCTCTCTCTCTCTCTCTCTCTCTCTCTTCCCCTTCTTCTCTGTGGGCATCGTCCTCCTAATTGGCTCAGTGTTGCACGTCTCATCTGTCAGTCAGAAGGGTTACGTATTTGTCTTTCAGCTGAGATAAAAGGGAATTTGCCATTCACAGGCTGCTGGCTGCAGGTTGCCATTTTGAAGGGGTCGTAAAGCCAGAGAGCAAACATTAACTGCCGCTGTCCTGAATCTTACCGTCAAAAAGATGTCCTAAGAAACACGCAACAGTAATTACAGTAATTATCTAAGCTTTGCAATTTACACGAGACTGAGTGAAAGCCCATATGCGTTTTCAGTGTTAGATATTGTTTTATTTTTGCACTATACATGAGTCATCCGTCTATTCAAGATACTCCGCTTGCACTTCGGGGGCTCACTGGTGTCAAGATCCCTGTTTTTTGGTCAGGAGCGCGCTAAATTTAGTCCGTCTACATTAAGGTAGATTATGTCCTTGTTTGTGCAGTGCACGGAGCTCGGTCCTCTCTCCCCATTACCTCCCCAACCCTCCCTTTTCCCCCTCCCTTCTACATCCCTTGGCTCTCTCTGTGCTGTGTGTTAATGTAGTGAAGTGGCCCGGCGGTCAATGAGCTTGTATTAACACCTGACTCCCAGCCCCAGCTGCTGTTTTTTCCCCTATGCGAGGTCCCCCGGGCCCTCCCCCCAGGCAGAGGCAACGTATCCCTCGATCAATAGCAACATCCTGTGTCTGCGCCTGTGTGTATGTGTGTGTGTGTAAGACAGTCTTTTACATATTGCCTATTTTTTTCCTGTACAACTTCTTTGTTATCCGCCCTTTCCCTCTTTTCTCCATTCACCTTGGTGTTTATATACTGGGTGGAGGCTGTCGTTCGATAAATCTGGGTTTTTATTGGCCCTCCCTGTCACTCACTTGAGGGTGACTGCAACAATGGGTCTGGTATGGATTTTTACTGAACTTAAGATTCGCCAATATTCTTTCATGCCATACAATGTGCACTCAATTAGCCTATGCACTGGCTTGGAAGTCCTCACTCTTCAGTGTTTCTTTCTGTTGATCGCTGACACATTTTCTCTCTCATGTGCACACAAACATCCTCGGTCTAATGCTGGCTAGTGCTGGAGTGCGTCCAGGGTCTTGCTTCCCTGGTTCGGACTCGAACTCAGTAATATCCGCCACTTTCTTTGTATCGACGCCTCTTCACCTCCCATAGGGAAAGAAACTAACCCCCCCCCCTCTCTCTCTCTCTGTCTGTCTGTCTGTCTGTCTGTCTGTCTGTCTGTCTGTCTGTCTGTCTGTCTGTCTGTCTCACTCTGTCTCACTCTGTCTGTCCTACTCCCACTTCTCCTTTACAGGCCCTGGCCATGACTGAGGTGAATGGACCAGGCCCCCTGGCGGCAGAACCACAGATTGCCATGTTTTGTGGCCTTCAGCTTCTGCACATGAACCTAGAGACCGGCCAGTGGGAACCGGACCCTCAGGGCCACCAGGGCTGTTTCACCGAGCCCAGCCAAATCTTGTCCTACTGTCAGGAGGTAGGCATCTACATAACCCGTTGCAGATTGCAAGGGGAAATAACACGAACCTGAAGCACTGTACTGAACGGCAGTGAAGATCAATACTACTAACATCAGCGTTATCAGAACTTGAATCACCCTTAATGGATTAGTACTCATTTGTATCAGGAGTCGGGTCTAGGAGAATGCACTGCCTAATCAGCAGGACATGGTTGTACATGCTGCAAGTCAGTACACATTGGACCAGAACAAATCAAACTGAACTGTTGTTGTTTTTTTTCCAACTTGGTTTGTCTTGCATCTTTCCTAATCTATATATTTGACCATATATAGTGAAGCAATGGTGGTCTGTTGGAAATATGCAGTAGTATTTCCTTATCACTTGTGCCACCATCCATCTTTCCTCCTCCTGTCACCTGATATGTCTGCTCTATAAAGTCTTCTGTAAAGTAACCAAAGGTATACGTTCTGTCCAAACGTTTCCGTTTCAAAGACTTTATGAAATGTGTAACCAAGCGCCACCTGGAGGGTAAACCCGGCCCAGCTCTTATAGAATTCAGCAGCCATGCTCCGGAATTGACTGTAATGCGATTAGCCGTCACATTATGCATCTGTGATTGCTTTTCTACAAAAGCCTCCCTTTTTGCCTTGACATTTGTGGGGGGGGGGGGGGCATTTCAGCACGTATTCAGACCCTGTGCCAACTACATTTCTCACACCATTAAACCTCATTATGGGTTTGTGCCTCAAATGATTGGCCTACATTTTAATTGAAAGTAGTCGGATGTGAAATTGGGAATAATGAAAGATGAGGTTGTTTAATGAAATCATAGCTCACGTTTGCCGTGTCATACCATGGCCTCGATCTCAGTCTTGCAGCCTTGAATATGTTCGAACCATTAGAGTATGTTGCACGACTCTCTCCCTTGTTAGTCTTCTACCCACTGACTTGGCTCGCCTCCTCCTTACTGATGCCACTACCTTATTTGTACCTCTGCCATCTTCCCCAGCCTCCCTTGAGAATATTTTGTCCTTAACTACTGCACCTTCTGTCCTAAATCCCTCCATTTTATTGTCCGCCCGTCCGTCCGTCTGTCTCTCTGTCCGTCCATCTGTCTGTCTCCACCATTTCGTGCGTATGTCTGCACATCCAGATGTATCCAACTCGGCAGATCTCCCATGTAGAGGAGTCATCGAGTCCTGTCACTATCCCTGCCTGGTGTAAGAAGGGCTGGGGTCACTGCCAGACACGTCCTTACATTGTCCTCCCCTACCGCTGTCTAGGTAAGAGTAAGGCTCTTTTCATCCTGTCTTATACCAGTGTGCTTCTTTCATTGTACAATTTATGACATTTTCCAATGTAACTCTGTTGACAGTTGATGTTACCGGGGGGAGGGGGGATGAATTAGGTGAAGAACATAATTTAGGTTATGTAGTTGTTTATTTATGAAGAATTTAATGGGCGTCCGGGTAGTGTAGCGGTCTATTCCATTGCCTACCAACACAGGGATCGCCAGTTCGAATCCCTGTGTTACCTCCGGCTTGGTTGGGCATCCCTACAGACACAATTGGCCGTGTCTGCGGGTGGGAAGCCGGATGTGGGTATGTGTCCTGGTTGCTGCACTAGCGCCTCCTCTGGCCTGTTCAGGGGGGAGGGAGAACTGTGGGGAATAGCGTGATCCTCCCACGTGCTACATCCCCCTGGCGAAACTCCTCACTGTCAGTTGAAAAGAAGCGGCTGGCGACTCCACATGTGTCGGAGGAGGCATGTGGTAGTCACAAAAACAACTGTGTTTTGTTCCAGTGGAACTTGACCTTTGTGTCAAAGGCCAGAGAGATTATGATTTTTGCATCAAAAGCATGAAAACATGCGAAGAAAACACACTTTGTTTCTTATTATTATTAGATTATATTTGTGTTGTTAGTCATATTATTCAATTGTTGAACATGCATCAAAACACGTTGTTTCTTAGTTTTATACATCGATTTATGTATTTATTTATTTATGTAGCTTATTATTCAATTATTTATCAACCTTGTGCCCAGTGAATTGGTCTTTTGGTTATTAGGGGAATAAAATATCGTTTCTGTTTTGCATCCACATCTGTGATCTAGGCCTGATCATTAACATGAATATAGTTGATTTAAAAAAGAAGAGAGAGATTGGAATATAGAAAGCAAGTTAAAAAAAAGCCTCTTATCCCAAGACTTCAGTAACTATCCTTCCAATTCAACTAAATTATGTATGATTTACTACATGGGAATGATGTGAATGTGCAGATAATAGAAATAATAGAATTGTTCATTACATTAATTTTTGTTTGAGATTTGATAAGTTGTGATGAGGGCATAATTTTATTCCTGTCACGTTTCCTCTTTCGGACACAGTAGTCCGAAATGGTGCAGAATTGCATCTTTGGGGTCTCTGTTGAATACCGCTTGTTAATATGTTAGTTTGAAGTGAAAGCGAGGCTCCTCTCGTACTCTGCTGTGTCCTTGAATCGCTGGCAGCATTCTGCCAGTTAAAGGGCTTCTGCAGTGCACTTCCATGTTTTCTGTCACACTCATGCATGCGTACCGTACACATCTAGCATCGTTAGCTCATTATTATTCCTCTGCTTTACGCCATGTATACCAAGTTATGCCCCCCCTGTTCCCTCCCTCTCGCTCTCTTTCTCTCTCTCTCTCTCTCTCTCTCTCTCTCTCTCTCTCTCTCTCTCTCTCCTCTCTCTCTCTCTCTCTCTCTCTCTCTCTCTCTCTCTCTCTCTCTCTCTCTCTCTCTCTCTCTCTCTCTCTCTCTCTCTCTCTCGCTCTCTTTCTCTCTCTCTCTTTCTCTCATTTTCACTCTCACTCTTG
Source organism: Lampris incognitus (assembly GCF_029633865.1). Classification (NCBI taxonomy): domain Eukaryota; kingdom Metazoa; phylum Chordata; class Actinopteri; order Lampriformes; family Lampridae; genus Lampris; species Lampris incognitus. The sequence goes on from NC_079219.1 coordinate 12,608,344, forward strand.
CTCTCTCACTCTCACTCCCTATCTTGCTCTCGCTCTTGCTCTCTCTCGTTCTCTCTCTGTCTCTCTCTCTTGTTCTTGCTCTCACTCTCTCTTTCTCGCTCTCTCTGCGAGTTTTGTGATGGAAAATGAAGTCTTTATTGGACAGGTTAATGTGAAGGAGTGACTTTGTTCAAATTGTTAAAAAGATTTCATGAGGGGGCGTCGGGGTAGCATGGCGGTCTATTCCGTTGCCTACCAACAAGGGGATCGCGGGTTCCAATCCCCGTGTTACCTCCGGCTTGGTCAAGCATCCCTAAAGACACAATTGGCTGTGTCTGTGGGTGGGAAGCCAGATGTGGGTATGTGTCCTGGTCTCTGCACTAGTGCCCCCTCTGGTCGGTCGGGGTGCCTGTTCCGGGGGGGGGGGACTGGGGAGAATAGCATGATCCTCCCACACGCTACGTCCCCTCGGTGAAACTCCTCACTGTCAGGTGAAAAGAAGCGGCTGGCGACTCCACATGTATCGGAGGAGGCGTGTGGTAGTCTGCAGCCTTCCTCGGATCGGCAGAGGGGGTGGAGCAGCGACCGGGACATCTTGAAAGAGTGGGGTAATT